>NC_056729.1:1552035194-1552235194 GCF_019279795.1 Protopterus annectens | reverse complement strand
ATATCGACCCATCTCATTACTTAATGTTGATTATAAAATGTTTATGAGTATTTTTGCTGATAGATTGAAGACAATTATCCCCGGCATTATAGACATAGATCAGACGGGCTTCATTGTAAATAGAAATACGTTTGATAATATAAGAAGAACTTTAACATTAATTGATTTTGCAAATAGGAAAAAGAAAGATTTAACACTTATTAGTCTTGATATAGGTTCAGCATTTGATTCAGTAAGTTGGGACTATCTGTTTACCTTACTGAAATGCACAAATTTCTCTGATGCATTTGTAAATTTAATTGAGCATTTATACAAAGGAACGCTGGCTTATATTAAGGTAGAAACATATGTTTCACAAAAAATACCCATTCTTAAAGGTACAAAGCAAGGATGTCCACTTTCTCCACTATTATTCACTTTAGTAATGGAGCCTTGGGCTAATTTGATTAGAAACAGTACTGACATAGAGGGTTTTGAAATAGAAGAAAATACAACATCAAAAATTCAACTTTTGCAGATGATGTTCTAATTACATCAGCAGGATCTAATTCTTCTATGCAGTCTTTATTTGATAAAATGATGAATTTTAAAAGTATTTCTGGTTTAATATTCAATGAAGAAAAACTAAAATACTACCTATATATACACGAAAAATATTCTCATTAGTGATTTTACTAAATATGTACCCAACTCAGGTCAGATAACTTATTTAGGTATAATACTATCTAAAGATATTAAATCTATTATATATAATAACTATAATACCTGTCTTCTTAATATACAAAATCTTTTAATACCTGGAATAATATGTTTTTACTATGGAGGAGAGACTTACAATTATTAAAATGATAATATTCTCCAAGATTTTATACTTAATACAATCAATAATACTTTCACCTACAAAAATAACTATCAAGAAACTGAATACACTAATGTTAAATTTCTTATGGGCACCTAATAGACCTAGGATTGCATTAAAGAAACATACTAATAGCTGGTCTCAAGGGGTATTTCTTTTCCAGACTTTAATTTATATATTATCTCTTCTATTATAAAAGTTATTACTTTATTAATAGATCGGTCATATGTCGCAAAATGAAAAGATTATTGGGAGCTAATTAGTATGCACTTCATGAAAATCTCCTTAACACATAAAATATGATTATAAATAACTCCATGTTGTGGTTGCTAAAGGAATTTTGTACTTCACCTATTACACCTAAACATATGGTCTGTTACCCATTAAATATTATTATTAGTTATCGTAACTTTATATTCATGCACCCTAAGTATAGGGAATGGAATTTTATTGTATTCCCTATAATTTATACTCAGGGTATGCTTATGTCATCTACTTCTGAAGGAGCTCATTTAGCTATAGATAATAATCTAAAGTACTGGTATCAGCTGATATCTGATAATAAAGTTAAAAATCTAGATTTCTTAAAACAAGAATTTGATCTAAGAGAAACTTGCTGGTTAGAGGTTCAGATCTTTAGACAACATCTCATTGATAGAATAGATCTAATGTCTATAACAGTTAAAGAATCTATTCCAAAACTGATTGATTACTTGATAATAAATTTACAGCATAAAGTTTCTGATAAAGGTAAACTTTCATATATACATAAAATTATCAGACAAGAAACTTTTTACAATGTAGATTCATACTGGAATTATTTCACCTCTATTAATGGGGACCCACCAACTCAACAAGATAAACAATATATATTGGAATCTGCTTATAGAACTACATCTTCCATTGTCTGGAGACTTTATACATGGAAATTTTTACATAGATCTTTTTATACACCTTTGATGATGAATAAAATTAATAATAAAGATAATCTATGTAAGAGATGTAATGTAGAAATTAATGCTGACTGGGCTCATATGTTTTATGACTGTATGAAGTTGAAAGAATACTGGAAGTCAATTAATGAATTTTTGCAGGCTCTATTAACAGATAATTTCATTATTTCTAAGTCTCTTATATTATTCAACACACCTGTACCTCAATGTGTTAAAAAGATTAAGCTTCCCTTGTTATGGTCTATCCTAGCAGTGGCTAGGAAAATAATAACTAGAAATTGGATTTCAGATACACCTCCTTCGTTCAATGAATTTAAAAATGTTATGAATATAATGTGTCATATGGAAATAAGCACAATTAGAATGAGAACAACTAGAAAAACATCACATTATATTGTATGGGATAATTTACAAAATTTGTTAAAAAAATTCTAATTTCAATAGCACAGTATTTTAGTTTAATTAATTGATCTGATTGTAGTGGATGTCTTTGTAAATACTTTAGTTGTTTTGTTGAATATTATAATAATACCTATTTTTAATTATTTGTATAAAATTGTTATGATATTTCTCTTATATGTTAAAACAATAAACTTGTTTTGAAAAAAAAAAAAGAAATTTTCAGACATAATGCTAACAGAATTATACAGAGAAAATTCTAAGCATAGTGTGTAACAGAATTCTACATATAGAATGTTACGCAGAAATTCCTACTGACAGAATTCTACAAAAATACTTTTAAACACTGAGTTATATAGAGAGAATTCTCAATACAGAAGTATATGAATAATAGAATGTTAAGCAGAAAATCTTACTGACAGAATTCTACGAAAATACTTCTAAACACTGAATTATACAGAAAGAATTCTCATTTTCATCACTGTAGTGTGATCGCAGCGTTGGTATATTTAAGTAGTAGGGGGTGTGGGGGGGGTGCAGGGGGGCTTGACCCCTACAAAAATGTAAAAGAGCACTTTTTTTGTTTTATTTTTTTTTTTTACTTTGATGTTCAAAGTTTCAAAACTTCAATCATCTGGTCTTTGGCCATATGATGTTTGAGGTTTTGAAACTTCGATCCTCTGAAGTAGACCCATATACTGTATATACATATGGAATTACAAACAGAAGCACTTTTTTTGTTTTATTTTTTTTTTACTTTGATGTTCAAAGTTTCAAAACTTCAATCATCTGGTCTTTGGCCATATGATGTTTGAGGTTTTGAAACTTCAATCATCTGAAGTAGACCCATATACTGTATATACATATGGAATTACAAACAGAAGTCTACAGAAATTCTAAACATGTAGTATACTACATAGAATTGTAATATATTTTTAAACAGAATTCTAAATATACATTTCTCAACACAGACATCTAATGGAATTATACAGTTGTAATTCTTCATTTAAACCTTATGTGTGGAGTCTGCATGTCCTCTCCGCGGTCGAGTGGCCTCCGAAAGACATGCGTGAATGGGCGTGCCTTCACTGAAGGTTTGGCGTGGGGATGGCAACTTGGCACCATAAAAATCTACTGCCAATCATTAGCGGACCAGAGTTCCTCTGTGGCGACCCCTAACTGGGAAAAGCCGAAAAGACAAACAATTCTTCATTTAAACCTATAAACACAGATTTCTACTGATATAATTGTACATAAATAATTTTAAAATATACCCATCAGACATCTAAACATAGCTTTCAACAGAAAACATTATCGGCCAGATTCAGTAAAGCCTAAATGGTCCATTTTCACTGTGTGTGCGACAGAGCGCTGTTTTGAATTCAGTAAGTGACTCTACTTGTGTAGAGCTGCTCACAACCATGCAAACAAGGTAAACACCATGGAATGCAAATTACAGTATAAACAGCTGAATTTTATGCTAATCAACCAATCCAAGATAGAGGAGCTATTCAACAAGCTATAAAGCAGTCGTGTAGACTCAATGCTGGTTTTCCTATTGGAATACAGCCACGGAAAGGAGTCCATACAGAAACAATGATTAGAGACTGCTGTTGCTTTAACTCATGTGTATGTACAACAGGTTGAAGTCTATGCTGTTGCTGCTGCTGCTAATACACCAAGGCCAAGAAGGAGAAGAGTTTTCAGATCCTGGGTAACTTATCATAATCTACATGATGTGGAAATTGTAGACCACTACAGGGCAGATAGAGACAAATTACAGGAACTCTGCAACTTCTGTCATCCTCAGCTCAGACCAAGGGCAAACCGAGGGGAACCTATCCCCAGCTACAGGTACCTTGCAGACACCAATAGGGGGTATGCTGGGGGTGTCACAAGCATCAGCACCCAGGATCCTTCATCAATTCTTGAATGCAATGCTCCAACATGCTAGTGACCACACATATTTTCCCTGTACTCCTCATAATAGGGCATGAAATATGCAGGAGTTCTACTCTGTAGCACACTACCCTTAAGTACAGGGTGCTATAGATTGCACACATGTCGAAATTAAAGCAACACCTGGGGAACAGGGAAGGCTCCACATTAGTAGAAAGGGCTTCCACTTTATTAACTGGCAAAGTCATGTGTAATGCCAAGGGAACCATCTTGAAGGTGTGTGCTGGCAACCCAGGCAGTTACCACAACTCACATATCTGGCACACCTCCCAACTGTATCAGATGTTTACTGGGGGGGGGGGGTATCTCACAGGGATTCAGGTTATGCACTGGAACCATGGCTGATGACAAGCATCAAAAATGCACACAGACCTGATGAAGAATGCCAAAATGAGGCTCACGTTCAAACCAGAAATATCACAGAGCATGTGTTTGGGCTGCAGAGGGCGCAATTCCAGTGCATGGATACATCTGAGGGAGCCCTGCAGTACAATCCATGGACATCTACAGAACTATTCACAGTATGTGTCATGCTGCACAACATCATCCTGAGTAAACAACTTCAGTAAGATCAACAGAGGAAGGAGCAAACATCCCACCACCAAGGTCACTAGAGCCACACGCAGGTGAGGAGTCAGAGGGGAAAGCAGCAGCTGCTGTGGGTGTAGGCAGACATAGGCATGCTCAATATGCCCTCACATTGGCTAAGAGGCAAAGCATAGTCCACTCACTCACCCCTTAAGGGCCTAAAACCTTACTCCTACACACATACATATAGTAACATTGATACCAGGCAACTGCCACAACCTTTACCTCCCCATGTATTGGCTGTGTACTGCTTGCATCAAACAGAATCATCCCTGAGCTAAAACTTTTGAAACTGCTGGATTTACAACATAACTGTTGAGCCTAGAGTGTATTGTGTAATAATATGAATGACTGTCATATTCTTGCATGTTGTTACTTGGTAGTGTAAGCAAGTAAAACGTGGGAAACTTGTACAGAAATTACTATAACATGTAACACCAGAGACTTATTTGACTTATATGTGTCCCTTATTAAGTAGTAGGCCTCAGGCATCAAAGATTCACACAGTCATAACTCTCAAAAGTAGTGATGGTCACTGCATGGCCTCCATTTAGCACCATATGCTTGTACTGGAAAATCATTAAAGACAGGAGTTAGAAAGTACACATTGCAGTTTCAGACTTCACAACCCCCACAAGATCATTATCAGTTAAGGTGGAAACATTTTGATGTTATCAACTGTCTAACTTTCTAAGGCCAATATAAGTCAAAGGTGCAATTAACAATTCATCATCACAAATGCAGATATATTACGCACTAACTAAGTTATGCACCCTAACCATCAGACACAAAGCTTATGTATCCCTGAAATTCAAGAGATACAAAACAGGGATTTGTCACAATTATCATCACTTGCACAGGGTGTTGTGGGGAGGGGGGGGGTGAAGGAAGCCTAGGCTGCCACAAAAGGTCAGTGAGTGTAAGAAAGAGAAGAAGGCAGACATTTGGATAAAGCAACAAATGGCCAGTGATACAAAATGAGTTTGAAGTTTCATGGATGAACCATGTAACTGTTGTGTGTGTATCTGTATGCTTCCTCCAGGAGAAATTACTGTATGAGTGTCTGCATAAACACAGCCAAGCTCTGTGCTAGCTCTATGTTTTGGTATGTTGGACAGGTGTGAGCCATGCATGATAGAGGTGACAGTTCATGTCTTACCTGACCATGAAAACTTGCTCTGCCAGGAGTTGCAGCGGCATGTCCACATCCATGGTCAGATGCACTGCTGCTACTTGAATGTGACTGATGTCTGCTGGACAAGCTCCCCTTATCTGGATGCCCAGGACCATCACCCCATGGCCTGCCACATCTGGGTGTGAACAGCTCAACCACTGATGGAGTAGTGGAAGTAAAGCCACTGTGGGAGTGTGATTGGTCACTGCTATGTTGGCTAAAAGTAGATGATTTAGCTGACCTACACCCATGAGCATGCCGTTCCCCCCCCAGCAGATGTTGCATCACAAACACTGGCCATTCTAAAGTGTCATTCATCCAATTCATTGAATCGTCAACATGGTGGGGGCAGTCACGCATGTCAACCTATGCCATATCAACAATCCTAAGCATTTCTCTGGAGGAACTATCAGAACGTGCCTGTGCCTCCAGGATGGCCCTAAACATATGTTGAGTGACACGTGAAGAGACACATTGATCAGGTGAAGGATAGACAGCAGGCCTCCTCCAAGCACCCCTAACAACCCTCCTGTGTGACACCTTATCCACACTTTGGCTGCAGCCAGTATCAGCAGACACTGAAGACACAGTAAACACACTTCCCTGAGCAACTGTTTTGCCCTCCACCTGTCCAATGTCTGAGGGCTCACTGGAATTGATAGGCATAGGCCTGCTGGCTGTGTCCGATGGAACTTCAGGGGATGGCTGTATGTCAAGCTCAGTATCAGATTCAACCTCTGCACCCCCTGACTGTGCCTCTGTTTGGCCATTATCATCATCAGAGTCTGCTGATACTCTGACATCAGGTGGTAGAAGTCCCACACTACCACTGTCAGGATCACCTGCTATGATAAGCAACAAACACAGGAACAATTAATGTCTACATTACTATAGTCTGATATATGCTAACAAAATAACAGTGGTGGCACTATTAGACAGTACAGCAATACACACAACAGTCCTGGCATCAACATCACACACTAAAATATTTCTTTGAATTGCTCATCAGTGCTGACATAAAAATGTTTGGCTTATCATGTGCAGATGATGGTATGCTCCCTGTGCCAGATGGTTCTGGAAGAAGTTTAGCAAAAGGTAGGGAAAGCTTTGTCACAATTAACAGTAACACAGGAGGTAATGCTTTTTCCCCTTTATATGTCCATTAACTATACTTTCAGTAAGAAATTGAATGACAAGCCCAACCTAAGCTGATATGTAATCAATCAGAATGTGTTGTTAACTGTAGCAATCTTCAATCCCCCAAACAAAAAAAAGTTTCTTGTGAAACAGAACTAATGTATGGATTTAAATGGTTTTACTATACAACAGTATTTAACAACTGAGATACAAAAACCTACCTGGAAGCTCCTCCTTGCTGTCCCTGAAACAGTAGCACCATTGTCAAGGATATGCTGTTCTGCACTTTCTTGGGAGCTGTCTGGATCCCTGACAGTGGACAGGAACTCTTCATTTGGTGTTAGTGGTGGCTGTGTTGTAGCCCTCCAGGTACCCATCCAGTCATGGACCACTGCAGCTACTATCCTCGATACAGATGAGTTTTTGTCAGTGGCCCTATGATGCACCTGATCATATGTCTTTCTGTGGCTGCCTACTATTAATGTCTGCAACTATCTGCTGCCAAATTTGTATTTTGTCTGACATATCTACATGTCCCCTCTCAAGCAGGAAGGCACCAAGTTGCCTAAAAGCTTCCACAATGACCTGATTCTCAGGGTCAGTGAAGGGTGGTTTTGGGGGTTTGAGATGCCTGGGTGCCATAGTCTAAGGTGTCTAAGGAGTCTAAGGTGTCCTAAACGACAACAGAAGGATAATACACATAGCTATCACATAAGTACAAAATATTTTTTCCCAGAAAAGGTAGCATTTTAGTATTACCCACTGGAGCAACATAAAACAGTCTAGAGATTTGAAACATGAACAACAGACTGGATGCAAAAAAGGAGAGCAACAACAGCAATATATCCTTGTTTGTGCCATAACCGAAATACAGCTTTGCTTCGCCACCCCAAAACAAAAGACAAATTACACATTTTGCTAACAAACCATCTTTGAAATGCTAAAAATGCTATCAAATGAACTGTCCCTGAAACATGTCTACAGATTTAGCACCAAATATTCCATTTTAAGGAATTGCCAGTCATGTATACCTGTAAAATGACCTGACAAACATGCCCATGTCATCAGTATACTTCTAACTAATGCATACAGATAAAAGTGTAAAGTCTTTGCTAATGTTGCTGTTTGTCTTTCGGCTTTTCCCGGTTAGGGGTCGCCACATGCGGAACTTTGGTCCGCTAATGATTGGCAGTAGATTTTTACAGGTGCCGAGGTGCCAGCCCGAGGCCCAACCTTCAACAAAGGCATGCCCATTTACGCATGTCTTTCGAACACCACTCGACCAAGGGGAGGACATGCAGACTCCACACAGAAGGCACTCCCGCCGAGAATCGAACGGGAGAGCCTCTTGCTGTGAGGCAACAATGCTACCGCTGTACCACAGCGGCTCATAAAAAAAAAAAATATATATATATATATATATATATATATATATATATATATATATAAAAAACAGATTTTTCTTAGTTCCATTTCAGCATATAGCTGACAAAATGCAAGCATACCTTCTAAAGTTCAGTCATCCTCTGTGCAGATATATCCCAAAGTAATATCCTCTTTTCTGTGTTCTCCACATAAACAAGTCTTCTCATCTTCAGTTTCCCTAGCTACACAGTTGCCTTTATATGGTGTAGAATCAGGACTGTCAGCTTGATGAATGTGCAAATGAGATGTGAGCTCATTAGAATTGCTGAATCCCAAATACGTGGCTCTGTGTAGCAAATGTATACATAATGTAGGGCCTCCCTCAATGTTCATTTTTAATGGATTGCAATTGTGAATGATTACTGGTAGGGAGAAAGAAAACCCAACAGGTCAGGTTAGACTTAAAAAGTGTTAGATTCAATTTTGTCAAGGTTATAAATGTAAGTATGCAGCACACAATTCACATATTCGGTTCATTAACATCCAACTTCCCCTTCATTTGTTGGCAACTGCATATTATATTATCGCCATTTAATACCCTCACACATTTTAAGGACAGTGACATAGAATAATTCAATAATATTTACATTAAATTAAAAACTCTATACCAGTGGCACAGATACCCTGCTATAAACTGTAATCTGTATAATTGGAACATGCATATGTGCAGCATATGCACATTTCAATAATTACTTTCAGCAGTCTGTGGTATAGTGTGCATCTGTTAGCCCATATACTTAAATGTAATGCTTCAGATTAATTAATTAGTACCATCATATGTGACCTACAATGCATTAATTGTATTAATGCATTGTAGGTCACATATGATGGTACTAATTTTATCTCTTTTTTTCTCTAACTCCAACCCTTATCTATTTTTATTTTCTATTATGTGTGGTCAAAATATCTTCATGTCATCATTGTGTACCATACCACTAAATGCTGCACAGCACAGCAAAGTAAGTCAGCCTCAATGAATCAACCTGTCTCTGCTTCACTGGCTCCAGCACTGGCAGCACTGCCTCTGCTGCCCCTGGAGTACGTCTGCCCTCAAGCAGTACTGCCCTGGAAGCTGGTGCAGTGGTACCCTCCAGGGGACGTGGTGGAGGTAATGATTTCATCACCCTCCAGTAGATGCCACTGTAGGTGCGTAGGGTTGTGTACTGCACCATTAGTGTACAGCTACATTTGACGGAGAGGCTGCTCTCTTCATGGTCTGTAGGAGAATACATCAGGCACTCCAGCCACCAGTGGAGTAAGGGAACCTCAGCTATCCAACTTACTTGACCCACACATACCTACGTCCCTTACCCAGCAGTCCTCTCTTACTCAATTAAAAATAAATAAATGGGCACATGTCCCACAAAAAAAAAAAAATCTTCCCTTACATAAATCTCCATTTCACACGTGTCTTCTTGACAAACTTTATTCAGTTCAATTGGCTATACAACATGATTACAGGGAAAGTAATGGAAATTTGTATCTTACATGTGCAAACACTTTGCCAACTATCGCCCAAACCTGCTGCTCGCTACGCTATGAAAAAGTAAATAGTGTTAAATATTACTGCTGTTTACTGTCCATTTCCTGTTTATGACATGAAATTCCATGTGGAAACATAACAAACTGAAGCCCCTAACAGTTTGTCACATATTTAAAATACAGCTATGTTTTGCCTCTATATATACTAGAGCCACGAAGGTCGGATTCAATATTTTATTGAGCGCAAACAGAAACGCAACCAAAAACCGCTAAAAACACATGAACGCTTTGAATCAAAATTGCGTTTTCGTCTAAACAAACCAACTTCATCAGATACTCTCATTAAAATAAACAGACCTTTTATAAATTATTCAAAAAGATTTCATCCAATCAAAAAACAATAAGTTAATTAAATAATCATTATACTATTCCTATTTACATTCAGCAATGCATACCTTAGAGATTCTATATTCCTTCCATTCAATAAATAACATCAGTACCAACAATTAGAAACATTTTAAAACATTTGATTTAAAATATGTGATAAATATATAAAAAAACATATAAAATTAATTTGTATAAAAATCCAATTTCTTTAGGAGAAAACCATTTGTATTATACACTTTGCCATCTGCTGGTGAAAGTAACAAATTACATCTATTTGTCTTACAAAATCCCAGCTTTCAATTTTAAAAGGGGCATAATAGAAATAAATTCATTTAAGCCTGGGAAATTTGTAGAATCCAGGGATATATGCCACCATAGTTCTCTGGCCTCTAATTTTTCTTCCCATAATCCACCCCTTAGGTCCTTTTTGACCTGCTCTAAAACCATAAAATGAAATTTAGCATCCTTACAAACCAGTGTATGTTTATACAAGGCATTAGTCTCCTTTCGTGTAGCTATTTCATATTTATGTTCATATATTCTCTTTTTCAACACCCTTTCAGTTTTTCCTATATAAAAAGCGTTACATTCAGAACATAAACTAATGTATACTACTCCCTTGGTTTGACAATTATAGTGGTCTGTACTTTTTATCCATTTTTCTCTACATTCCAAATAAACTTTTTCTTTGTCCACTATATTGTTACAATGTGTACAACGTCCACATTTATAAGTGCCCTTCCTTCCTTGCTTATTCCTGGGAAAACCTTTATTCTCCAACATATTTTTAAATGATTGGGAGTTTTTATACACGACCTTAACATTCCTATTTATTTTTTTCTGGTCCAAATCAGTAAAATTTATAAATCTTGACCATTCTCTTTCAACAATTTTTCTTGTAACTTTGGTGTTAAAGGCATTATATTCAAGAACCAAAGCATGAGTAAAATCATTTTCATGTATTATGGGGTTAAAATTACCACAAGAACTTTCATCTATACTGTTATTATTTAAGATAGGTCTGAATCTAGTTTCTCTACCCATATACACTTCATCTTGTATTTCCCTAATAAATTCCTGAGGATATCCTCTCTCTAAAAACATTTTATTAAGTAATATACATTCATCCTCAAAGTCGTCCTCAGAGGTAGTCATACGGCTTCCTCAGACGTATTGCCCTTTCACAATATTCTTTTTACACCAATAAGTATGGGCACTTTGGAAATGAAGAAATGAATTACAAAAAGTGGGTTTTCTAAATATTTTTGATACAAACCTATCTTCTTTCTTATATATTTCCACATCCAAAAATTGGAGTTTCTCAGTAGAAATATGAAAAGTAAATTTTAAAAAAATAGTGGTTTCTTCCAAATATAATTTGAATTCCTCTAATTGTTCTACCCCCCCTGACCATAGAATAACTATGTCATCCAGAAATCTACGATACAATTTCCAATAACAACAAAACCTGGATTCGAGAATATATAACTCCTCCCATTTAGCCAACACTAAATTTGCATAAGTGGGGGCACATGCGGCCCCCATAGCTACCCCTTTAATCTGTTTGTAAAATTCCCCACAAAAACTCAAAAAATTATTTTTAAGGACCAAATCCATTAATGCCCCACATATAATGTTGTCATTGTGACTTAGTGTATCATCTTGAAATACAATGTCCTCAAACATTTCCATTCCTTCTTTATGAGGAATACTTGAAAATAAGTCAACAATATCTATGGTCACAAATACCATATTGTCACTTAAACCATCTTTATTTAGTATATCAAGTAGGTCCCAGGAATCTTTTAAGATTGTTTCTTTGTTAATCCACACATTTTTAACTTGTTATCCACAAATTTAGCCAGACTATGGGTTTTTGATCCATTAGCAGAAACTATGGGTCTTAATGGGGGGTCATTTACATTTTTATGGATCTTCGGAATTCCGAAAATAGAAGGAATTCTTGGTTTATCTACTCTTAGAAAATTAAAGTTTTTTTTATCAAATAAACCTTCAAGTAACATGTCTTTTAAACAAATATCTATTTTATTATACGCAATATTAATTTCGTTGATGGAAACATTGGTATACCCTTCTTCATTAAATACAATATCATTCATTTTTCCTTCATATATAATATTATCCATAATAACTATCCCACCCCCCTTATCAGGTTTCATAATCCGGACCTTATGGTTGTCCCTCAAACCTTGTAAAATGTTGTTTTCCTCCCTACTTAGGTTTGGTTGAAACCCAAATTTATCATATCTATTTCTTAGTTTCTTTTCCATAGTTTTTTCTAAATTAATAAGTTGTGGATGAAGGGGGGGATTGTATGTACCCTTTCTTTTGAGTTCCTGATTCACTGTATCTCCTTCGGAAGTAAGTAATAAATTTAAATTAATTTTTCTAAAAAACAATTTCAAATCTATAATAGACTGTGTAAAATCTCCTTTTTTGTAGGGTATGAATTTAAATCCCTTTTCAAGTAGGCTAAAATGTACTTTTTCTATATAAATACCACTAAAATTATAAATACTAAAACCATGAAAGGTGTGTTTAACACCTTCCACCATGTGGTCTAACCAAAAGGTATCATTGCTGAATGTTTTGTCACTGGGTGGGGGTGTTGATGGTATTACCACCAGGTCTAATATTTCTCCCTCCCCCTTCTCCCCCCTCTCCAGGAAAAATTTCTTTCTTGGTACCCTGTTTTGTTTAATAATCTTTCTGATCTATGAAGAGGGGGAAATTCCTCCTCGTTAAAACCATTTTCTTGTATACCATTGTTCTCTTGTAAATTGTCCTGTATTTCCCTATTACCATTATTTCCATAAAGGTTTCTAAGAAAGAAAGGAGCTCGGGGTTTGGGATATACAGTGCCCTTTTTATATTCTTCTGTATCCCTTTCTAACTTTCTAAATTTTCTTTGGATGGTTTCTTTACATATCACATCAATTTCCCCCCTAATTTTAAAATACTTGTCTTTTTCATCTTGAATGGTAAAAATTAAATCTTCCTTTATGCACTGATCTAATTCATTAATTTCCTTCTGTAGGACAACCTGGGTCCTACAATTTTCTTTAATTATCAGTCTCAACATATCTAAACCACATCTGTTAAACAATTTGATTAATTCTTTATGAAAAACAGTTCCTTCTATCACATTATTTGGGTATTTGAACACCCTCAGACCTTTTGGAACATTACCCCTATTAACACACTCATTAAGGTATTCATTTTCAATTTCTAATGTCTTAAATTTAAGCATAAGCTTATGCAAATTGTCCAGTTTGACTCTATAAGAGTCAGCCACAACAGGTGGTCCATAAAAAGTGGTTTGCTTAAAAGAATATTTTTGTAACAGTCAGTCTTTAGTTTCTTTAAGACACAAGTCTCTTTCGTTACTATTAATAACAGTACCTGAAGCTCCTTTACTGGAAAAAAACGTTTTTTTGCCCTGCTGGTATAGATCCTCGCATCTCACCATTAGTCCCACTACCATTTGCATCTTCACGAAGTATTTCGGGCGTATTGACAGCATCAAACGACCCCCCCCCCTTCGTTAGACTGATCCTTCGATCCGTTTGTATTTTTTCGTTGTTCACAATGAATGCCTGGTCCCCTTATAACATCCTGAACTTCCGCATTGTGAACACGAGTTTGGTTATACAACCCAACTAACGATTGGGTCAAAGGTGTCAGCAGGTCTACCAGCTCAGTTAACTGTCCAATCAGTTTTAGAGATTGTCCAATGTCATCCAGCCCTTTTCCTTCTGAAGGGTCCGGCCTCTCCATGCCTCCAATTCCATATACAAACAGCCACAAACAAAAACTGGAATTATTTGGCTATCAAACCAAGAAATAAGAAAATTGCCAAATATACTGGAGCCACGAAGGTCAGATTCAATATTTTATTGAGTGCAAACAGAAACGCAACCAAAAAACGCTAAAAACACATGAACGCTTTGAATCAAAATTGCGTTTTCGTCTAAACAAACCAACTTCATCAGATACTCTCATTAAAATAAACAGACCTTTTATAAATTATTCAAAAACATTTCATCCAATCAAAAAACAATTAGTTTAATTAAATAATCATTATACTATTCCTATTTACATTCAGCAATGCATACTTTAGAGATTCTATATTCTTTCCATTCAATAAATAACAATTACTAATAATTAACTAATTGTTTTTTTGATTGGATGAAATGTTTTTGAATAATTTATAAAAGGTCTGTTTATTTTAATGAGAGTATCTGATGAAGTTGGTTTGTTTAGACGAAAACGCAATTTTGATTCAAAGCGTTCATGTGTTTTTAGCGGTTTTTGGTTGCATTTCTGTTTGCGCTCAATAAAATATTGAATCCGACCTTCGTGGCTCCAGTATATTTGGCAATTTTCTTATTTCTTGGTTTGATAGCCAAATAATTCCAGTTTTTGTTTATGGCTGTTTGTATACGGAATTGGAGGCATGGAGAGGTCGGACCCTTCAGAAGGAAAAGGGCTGGATGACACTGGACAATCTCGAAAACTGATTGGACAGTTAACCGAGCTGGTAGACCTGCTGACACCTTTGACCCAATCGTTAGTTGGGTTGTATAACCAAACTCGTGTTCACAATGCGGAAGTTCAGGATGTTATAAGGGGACCAGGCATTCTTCGTGAACAACGAAAAAATACAAACGAATCGAAGGATCAGTCTAACGAAGGGGAGGGGTCGTTTGATGCTGTCAATACGCCCGAAATACTTCGTGAAGATGCAAATGGTAGTGGGACTAATGGTGAGATGCGAGGATCTATACCAGCAGGGCAAAAAAACATTTTTTCCAGTAAAGGAGCTTCAGGTACTGTTATTAATAGTAACGAAAGAGACTTGTGTCTTAAAGAAACTAAAGACTGGCTGTTACAAAAATATTCTTTTAAGCAAACCGCTTTTTATGGACCACCTGTTGTGGCTGACTCTTATAGAGTCAAATTGGACAATTTGCATAAGCTTATGCTTAAATTTAAGACATTAGAAATTGAAAATGAATACCTTAATGAGTGTGTTAATAGGGGTATTGTTCCAAAAGGTCTGAGGGTGTTCAAATACCCAAATAATGTGATAGAAGGAACTGTTTTTCATAAAGAATTAATCGAATAGTTTAACAGATGTGGTTTAGATATGTTGAGACTGATAATTAAAGAAAATTGTAGGACCCAGGTTGTCCTACAGAAGGAAATTAATGAATTAGATCAGTGCATAAAGGAAAATTAAATTTTTACCATTCAAGATGAAAAAGACAAGTATTTTAAAATTAGGGGGGAAATTGATGTGAAATGTAAAGAAACCATCCAAAGAAAATTTAGAAAGTTAGAAAGGGATACAGAAGAATATAAAAAGGGCACTGTATATCCCAAACCCTGAGCTCCTTTCTTTCTTAGAAACCTTTATGGAAATAATGGTAATAGGGAAATACAGGACAATTTACAAGAGAACAATGGTATACAAGAAAATGGTTTTAACGAGGAGGAATTTCCCCCTCTTCGTAGATCAGAAAGATTATTAAACAAAACAGGGTACCAAGAAAGAAATTTCTCCTGGAGAGGCGGGAAAAGGGGGAGGGGGAAATATTAGACCTGGTGGTAATACCATCAACACCCCCACCCAGTGACAAAACATTCAGCAATGATACCTTTTGGTTAGACCACATGGTGGAAGGTGTTAAACACACCTTTCATGGTTTTAGTATTTATAATTTTAGTGGTATTTATATAGAAAAAGAACATTTTAGCCTACTTGAAAAGGGATTTAATTCATACCCTACAAAAAAGGAGATCTTACACAGTCTATTATAGATTTGAAATTGTTTTTTAGAAAAATTTATTTAAATTTATTACTTACTTCCGAATGAGATACAGTGAATCAGGAACTCAAAAGAAAGGGTACATACAATCCCCCCCTTCATCCACAACTTATTAATTTAGAAAAAACTATGGAGAAGGAACTAAGAAATAGATATGATAAATTTGGGTTTCAACCAAACCTAAGTAAGGAGGAAAACAACGTTTTACAAGGTTTGAGGGACAACCATAAGGTCCGGATTATGAAACCTGATAAGGGGGGTGGGATAGTTATTATGGATAATATTATATATGAAGGAAAAATGAATGATATTCTATTTAATGAAGAAGGGTATACCAATGTTTCCATCAACGAAATTAATATTGCGTATAATAAAATAGATATTTGTTTAAAAGACATGTTACTTGAAGGTTTATTTGATAAAAAAAACTTTAATTTTCTAAGAGTAGATAAACCAAGAATTCCTTCTATTTTTGGAATTCCGAAGATCCATAAAAATGTAAATGACCCCCATTAAGACCCATAGTTTCTGCTAATGGATCAAAAACCATAGTCTGGCTAAATTTGTGGATAACAAGTTAAAAAATGTGTGGATTAACAAAGAAACAATCTTAAAAGATTCCTGGGACCTACTTGATATACTAAATAAAGATGGTTTAAGTGACAATATGGTATTTGTGACCATAGATATTGTTGACTTATTTTCAAGTATTCCTCATAAAGAAGGAATGGAAATGTTTGAGGACATTATATTTCAAGATGATACACTAAGTCACAATGACAAAATTATATGTGGGGCATTAATGGATTTGGTCCTTAAAAATATTTTTTTGAGTTTTTGTGGGGAATTTTACAAACAGATTAAAGGGGTAGCTATGGGGGCCGCATGTGCCCCCACTTATGCAAATTTAGTGTTGGCTAAATGGGAGGAGTTATATATTCTCAAATCCAGGTTTTGTTGTTATTGGAAATTGTATCGTAGATTTCTGGATGACATAGTTATTCTATGGTCGGGGGGGTAGAACAATTAGAGGAATTCAAATTATATTTGGAAGAAACCACTAATTTTTTACAATTTACTTTTCATATTTCTACTGAGAAACTCCAGTTTTTGGATGTGGAAATATATAAGAAAGAAGATAGGTTTGTATCAAAAATATTTAGAAAACCCACTTTTTCTAATTCATTTCTTCATTTCCAAAGTGCCCATACTTATTGGTGTAAAAAGAATATTGTGAAAGGGCAATACGTCCGAGGAAGCCGTATGACTACCTCTGAGGACGACTTTGAGGATGAATGTATATTACTTAATAAAATGTTTTTAGAGAGAGGATATCCTCAGGAATTTATTAGGGAAATACAAGATGAAGTGTATATGGGTAGAGAAACTAGATTCAGACCTATCTTAAATAATAACAGTATAGATGAAAGTTCTTGTGGTAATTTTAACCCCAAAATACATGAAAATGATTTTACTCATGCTTTGGTTCTTGAATATAATGCCTTTAACACCAAAGTTACAAGAAAAATTGTTGAAAGAGAATGGTCAAGATTTATAAATTTTACTGATTTGGACCAGAAAAAAATAAATAGGAATGTTAAGGTCGTGTATAAAAACTCCCAATCATTTAAAAATATGTTGGAGAATAAAGGTTTTCCCAGGAATAAGCAAGGAAGGAAGGGCACTTATAAATGTGGACGTTGTATACATTGTAGCAATATAGTGGACAAAGAAAAAGTTTATTTGGAATGTAGAGAAAAATGGATAAAAAGTACAGACCACTATAATTGTGAAACCAAGGGAGTAGTATACATTAGTTTATGTTCTGAATGTAACGCTTTTTATATAGGAAAAACTGAAAGGGTGTTGAAAAAGAGAATATATGAACATAAATATGAAATAGCTACACGAAAGGAGACTAATGCCTTGTATAAACATACACTGGTTTGTAAGGATGCTAAATTTCATTTTATGGTTTTAGAGCAGGTCAAAAAGGACCTAAGGGGTGGATTATGGGAAGAAAAATTAGAGGCCAGAGAACTATGGTGGCATATATCCCTGGATTCTACAAATTTCCCAGGCTTAAATGCATTTATTTCTATTATGCCCCTTTTAAAATTGAAAGCTGGGATTTTGTAAGACAAATAGATGTAATTTGTTACTTTCACCAGCAGATGGCAAAGTGTATAATACAAATGGTTTTCTCCTAAAGAAATTGGATTTTTATACAAATTAATTTTATATGTTTTTTTATATATTTATCACATATTTTAAATCAAATGTTTTAAAATGTTTCTAATTGTTGGTATTGATGTTATTTATTGAATGGAAAGAATATAGAATCTCTAAAGTATGCATTGCTGAATGTAAATAGGAATAGTATAATGATTATTTAATGATGATTTAATTAACTAATTGTTTTTTGATTGGATGAAATGTTTTTGAATAATTTATAAAAGGTCTGTTTATTTTAATTAGAGTATCTGATGAAGTTGGTTTGTTTAGACGAACACGCAATTTTGGTTCAAAGCGTTCATGTGTTTTTAGCGGTTTTTGGTTGCGTTTCTGTTTGCGCTCAATAAAATATTGAATCCGACCTTCGTGGCTCCAGTATATTTGGCAATTTTCTTATTTCTTGGTTTGATAGCCAAATAATTCCAGTTTTTATTTGTGTATGTTTTGCCTCTCCCACACACTGCAACCCAGGTGTCTCAGTACTTTTTTTACACACATATCACCTATACTAAAGAAATTAATATCAGATGTGTGATATGCAATGCACATCAATCTGTTAATGTGCAGAACTAGAACTATTGACCCATAAACCTAAAAAGCCTTATCTGCAAGGCTGTGGAAGGGATCAGCATGGACCTTATTCAAAAGGATATAAGTGACCTTCAACACACTTAACCCAACCCATTTTGGTTTTGTCAAGGGTAGCTTTTGCTTATTAAACCTAGTGAACTTCTTTGATAATGACCCCAAAGACCTGGATGAGGGATAACAGGACATACCGCCTATGATGAGTTATCCAAGGCCTTTGATGCTATCCTCCATTCAGGTATCATAGAGAAAATCTCCATCTGGGGATTAACCCATGCATTACTAGATGGATAGCTAAATGGCTCACCAACAGAACACACACTGTCAATGTTGGGGACTGCATCTCCACCAGTAAACCACTTACCAGTAGAATGCCACAAGGATCTGTGCTGGACTCTCAACTGTTTGGGAACTATTTCTCTTTAGTCCAGGTAAAGGTAGATGGCCTGTGACTTACCACATTTGCAGATGGCTGTCAACTGGAAGCAGTCATATAGAGTCCCCAATGATGTTAACATATTACAGAAGGGGCGACACAGACAAATGACTGGTGCAAAACTCATAGACTGAACCTTAAAGCAAAAAATGCCTCATTGTCCCCTTTGGCAATGAAGTACCCTGCTATTTATGATATAAATAGCACTCTTCTAAGCACAAACATAGTGTTGTGAGACTTGGGAACACATGTTGATAGCAATCTACACTTGAATCACTATGTGTTCATAGTGGTGAGACACACAGTCCACATTGTGCACCTCATAAATGAGGCCATCACATCCAAGACCAGGGAGGTCTTAGCTCTGCTGTACTATACACTTATCAGACCATTAATTGAGTACAATGCTCCCTTCTGCCTGTACCTCACCTGACACCTGCAGTAACTGCAGAAAACACAGAGGTTTATGACTGGCAGAATCCAGGGCCTCATAAAATTGACAAACTTGGAAAGACAGAAATACCTGTCACTGTAGTCAGTATCATGCAGGCTGCTGAGAGGTGACCCCTGCCTGGCCTACAGAGCAGTCTCAGACCCTGTTCCCCTGGAAATGCTGGACATCTGCAAATCAAATGTGACAAGAATAACATGTTGGAAGACAGATATATTTCTCAGTGATTGCCACTCCTCTGTAATAGGCTCCCACTGTATGTGAAGAAGTGCTCCTCAATGACCCTATTTAAGCGCATCCTTGACAACTGGATGGGAGACTTTAAATTCACCCCTGGGGTGGTAACTATGTACCTCATGGACAGGGCCAGTTGGTGCTGATCACAAAATTGCTCTGCTAACAACCATCTAACTATGCTCAATAAGAGTACTTGTCTGTTTACACAGTTAGGCTTGAAAATACCCTAGGGTCCTTAGGCTAGTAACCTCTTATGAACTATGAAGCTAAGAACCTATGCAGGCCTCCCACCATCTTTTCTCCAACATGCCCTGCTGATGTCATCCAACATTAGTTGCCCTGCAGTCAGACTTGTGCTGTGGCACTTGCGTAAAGTACTGAGTTCTGTAATCTGTGTAGTTAGATAGGTAGGGGTTCTGTTCTCACTGCAGTCAAGTGTGAGTGTATGTGTGTGCGTGAGTTTCTAGTCAGAAGAGCAGACGTGTGTATCCTACAGTTACCACTCCAATCCCATGGATTGACAGTATTTTGATGTTTACACATTTAATGCAGGACTCCAAACACCTTCTCTGTAACATTCCCAGCTGATGTCATCCACTATAAGTTGACCTGCAGTCTTGTAAAAGTCAGACTTGTCCCCTTACTGCATAAAGTATTAAGTTCTGTAGTCTATGTAGTTAGGTAGGGGTTCTAGTCTCACTTAGTCAACTGGTGTGAGAGTGTGTGTGTGTGTGTGTGTGTGTGTGTGTGTGTGTGTGTGTGTGTGTGTGTGTGTGTGTGTGTGTACGCACACTTGCTTGACATTACAGAGATTCTTTTACACCAGCATGTCAGACACTGTTATTGCCATATTCTGTTCACCAGAGACCACTGACATCATCAGCTATAAAGTGTTGTCTGAGACATTCCAAGTCAGACTTGAGCTGTGGGGCTTGCCTTAAATACAGAGTTGATAAATAAACAAAAAGCACTAAACGAACGAACCAACAGACCAGATAAACCAAACAAATATGAGCTGTAGGAATCACAAATTCAAGGCTGACGAAATAAATTTAATAAAGTAAGCACACGCTTTCGGAGAGCTCAGTGGCACTCCTTCCTCAGACAAGGAAAAATCAGGATTCAAAAAATAAAAGCACTTATATATGCACACGTTACTCATTAAATAATTAATCTAGTAACTTGAAACAAGCAAATTAAGCAGAACTATTAACCCTTTAAAAGGGTA
Organism: Protopterus annectens; assembly: GCF_019279795.1. Lineage (NCBI taxonomy): Eukaryota > Metazoa > Chordata > Ceratodontiformes > Protopteridae > Protopterus > Protopterus annectens. The sequence continues at coordinate 1,552,213,804 of NC_056729.1, read as the reverse complement.
TGTTCATGCTACTGACACCAAAGAAAAGCTAAACACATTCACCTTGTATATACAGTATGAAAATCTTAAACGTTAACCACCATATATGAAATTTTACTAAAAGATATATAAATAAATAAATGAACTTTATATGATTAAATTCAAGTATACTTTGTTTTAAAACTACTTAAAAACAGTCTAACCATATTATCTTTTCAATGAAAGATTCTTTAAAATACAACTGATAGACACATAATCATTCAGTCCCGGATACATGTAGGCAGCTGTGCGAATTTGCCAAAAAAGTTCACGAATTTCTAAAAGATTTTGCCAGGGGCCACCTCTGACATCACCGTCTACCTTATTTAAAACAAAAAATTTAAAATGATGGTCAGAAAACTGAGCAATATGCCTAGCAAGAGCATTGTCGTGTTCAAGTTGTATTAAATTTATTTCGTCAGCCTTGAATTTGTGATTCCTACAGCTCATATTTGTTTGGTTTATCTGGTCTGTTGGTTCGTTCGTTTAGTGCTTTTTGTTTATTTATCCAGTTTGTGGTTAGCACTATGAGCAGTTTGGAAGGATCTCCTCAAGGCTCTTTATTTTCATTATCGGAACGCCATGGTGGGCATTCCACTACTAATCAGCCACCCATTCGTGAGGCGAATGCCGACGGCAACTTAATGGCTCTTTTGGAGATGATAATGGGCCATATGGGCAGTCTAACACAGCGTTTTGACGCTCTTCAGGCATCTGGCTGTAAAGCTGGCACCAGTACCTTACAAGCTCAAAGCCCTGGTTTTGGATCATCCACGCCTCCCCCAGGACAGCAACTTCCTACAATTAACAGTATTAATACCCAGTCAACTGGTCATCACGCAAACGGTAACAGTGAGTCTTACTCACCTCGTTCGCAGCCGGGTGAAGGAGTTTTGCCTTTAAGGGTAAACAATCGAGCGAACAATAATGTGTTCCAACAAGGCATGCCTCAGGTCACTCCTACCATTTGCGGATTTCTTGGTAACACTAAATTTTTCGAAAATGGAATTACTGATGGTAATGACACGGGTATGTCAAATAATACCGAACCAATAGTAAGTAACATTTTACAGCTGATTAATACCTTCGACAAAACTGTTTAAATGTAGGAAACTACAATTAGAAATATCTTACTTTCAACAGTGTCTCATTAAGTAAGTGGTTCCTAAAGGGCTTCGGCAGTGGTATTTTCCTGTAGGTCTAATAGAGGGGTCACAGTTTCATAATGACCTCCTTACATTATTTGACAAGCAGGCTTTTGAGTTTATTAACATGTTGATCTCACAGTATAATAACGTGGCTGAAGCCCTTCAAAAAGAGTTGGAAGCCCTTGAACATCAGATTAAAAGTGACAATGACTTTCAAAGGTATAAATACAAATATTTTCATATTTTTACCAGTATTGAAGCTACAATGTGCAAACTGATTAATGCTAAAAAGAAAAAGATCGACAGAGATGTTCATGAATAAGCTAACAAAAAAGCCTATCCGAGCCCTCCTCCAATTTTTAAACAAATTAATGACTTTGGGCAGGTTGTAGACTTGACCAGGCTATCACCAAATTTAATTAATCAGGAGAGGGATGAGGCTGCTAATCAGGACGAAGAATCACAATCTCTTCGCCGTAGTGAGCACCTTATCAACAGTGCTAATAACAATGGCCACAATGTGGCCACTTCTGAACAACAGTCAACATCCTCCTCAAATGCAAACAGTCAGAACAACTTGTCTCAGGGGGGTTTTCCCAGGAACAACAAATCCAAGCAGAGGAACATACGAGCGAGGACCAATTTTGGCAACTCCAGGAGCAGGAGAAACCTGAGGAGGAGATAGTCAACACTAAACATGTCCCTGAGATTATATTGGACTCAAGAGGGGATTTTAAGATATATAATTACACTAGTTTTGTCATCAGTGAAGACATGGTTGACTTCTTTTCTAAGGGTTTATCCTTTGTGCCTGATTCTCACTTTGATGTTGTCAAAACAATTGTTGATTTGAAATTGTTTGTGAGGAAACTCAATTTAAACATCTTAATGCATGAGAGACACCCAGCGAGTTGCACGAGTGGTAACCTTAAAATTTCCAGTGTTTTTAACCCTCCCCTGTATGAATCTTTATGCAGTTTCGAGAAAATGTGTGAGCTCGATTTTAGGGCCCTAGCTAAGAATAATGCTAACTCACACAAACACAGGCTGAACATCACTAAATTACAGCGTGATTTTATTTCAACACTGCAGAATTCTCATGTTAGGGTCATGAAACCTGATAAGGGGGGTGGTCTTGTTTTTATGGACCACTATCTATATGTTGAGAAAATGTCTACAATGTTGGACACTGATTTTTACACCCCGGTTTCCATTAATGAAGTGAACCAAGCTTACTCTAGGATAAGAAGTACCATCGAGGATTTATTTTTGGAGAGGGTTATCGACATGGACTGTTACCAATACTTAATGGTGGTGGCTCCTAAGCTCCCCATTTTGTTTGGCATTCCTAAGATCCATAAATCGATTAGTGACCCACCTTTCCGTCCGATTGTTGATGGTCATGGGTCCATTACTTACGCTTGTGCCAAGCTGGTTGACACCATTCTGAAACCTCTGTTGGAACTTGAGCCCCAAATCTGCAGGGACTCTTGGAGTTTCTTACATGATATAGGGACTACTCCTTTTTGTAGTGGGTGGTGGTTTTTAACCATCGACATTAAAGATCTATACACTGTTATCCCCCAACAGCTTGGCATACAGTGGGTATGTGAATTTCTTAGGAATAAAAAGGTTAGTGACAACAGTGTTTATCTTATTGAAACTTTATTAGAAACTGTGTTGAGTTCTAATTTCATGCTGTTTGAAGGTAATATGTATTTGCAGCGATCAGGGGTAGCAATGGGTTCACCGTGTGGGGGCAGTTTTGCCAACTCTGTGCTGGCACATTGGGAAAAGACATTCTTTTTTCCCGACACTGTATTTAATGACTGTGTCGCCTGGTACACTAGGTACCAGGACGACATGTTTTTATTGTGGAAGGCTGACCCTTCCTTAGTTCCTTCCTTTATAGAAAGGATTTCTAACATGACTAGTTTTCCAGAATTTATGTACAATTTACAGGAATGGAGTATCAGCTTCTTAGACATCTTGTTGATCAAGGACTTAGTTAATCAGAGCCTTAAGAGTGTTATCTATAGGAAACCCACCTACTCTAATGCTTTTCAGCATTACACTAGTAGCCACCCTAGACACCAGAAAAAAGCAGTCATAAAAAGGCCAGATGGTTAGGGCTGCTAGGATGGTTTCTGATCATGAAGATTTTCTAGTGGAATGTGAGTATTTAACAGGTATGTTTACCAATAGAGGGTACCCTTTGAGGTTTGTCTTTGACATAAAATCTGAAGTCATTAACAAAAGAAGTTCTGGTTTCTATAAACCAATACTATCTACTGTAATAAACACCCCACACACTAACAACAGTCTTAAGAACACTGTTTTAGCTACGAACCAGGCAGTTCCTTTTGCAACCAGGTTTTTGTGTACTTTTAGCTTGGATTATTTATCCATCTTGAATGTGTTAAAAAAGAACTGGTCCCTGGTTATTGAAGATCCCCACTTATTCAGTAAGTTTGGCGGTACCCCTAAAATTACTTTTAGGAGAGGACAAAATTTGAAATCACTTTTGGAGGCCAAACCCAAAGCTTTAGGAATCCATAAGGTAGGCATGGCTAAATGTGGTTCATGTAGGCAATGTAAACATGTGTGCATAGACGACAAGATTAGTTTGTGAGACCAAGTTTACAAAGTAAATGGTAGATTCAATTGTGAGACCAGGGGCGTCGTTTATGTGGCTTCCTGTCAGAGATGCAGTGCATTCTATATCGGTAAAACCGAAAGAAAATTTAAGCAACGCATCTATGAGCATATATATGCCATAGCTAGAGGTGAACACAATGCTCTTGCTAGACATATTGCTCAGTTTTCTGACCATCATTTTAAATTTTTTGTTTTAAATAAGGTAGACGGTGATGTCAGAGGTGGCCCCTGGCAGAATCTTTTAGAAATTCGTGAACTTTTTTGGCAAATTTGCACAGATGCCTACATGTATCCGGGACTGAATGATTATGTGTCTATCAGTTGTATTTTAAAGAATCTTTCATTGAAAAGATAATATGGTTAGACTGTTTTTAAGTAGTTTTAAAACAAAGTATACTTGAATTTAATCATATAAAGTTCATTTATTTATTTATTTATATATCTTTTAGTAAAATTTCATATATGGTGGTCAAAGTTTAAGATTTTCATACTGTATATACAAGGTGAATGTGTTTAGCTTGTTCTTTGGTGTCAGTAGCATGAACATACCCTTTTAAAGGGTTAATAGTTCTGCTTAATTTGCTTGTTTCAAGTTGCTAGATTAATTATTTAATGAGTAACGTGTGCATATATAAGTGCTTTTATTTTTTGAATCCTGATTTTTCCTTGTCTGAGGAAGGAGTGCCACTGAGCTCTCCGAAAGCGTGTGCTTACTTTATTAAATTTATTTCGTCAGCCTTGAATTTGTGATTCCTACAGCTCATATTTGTTTGGTTTATCTTAAATACAGAGTTCTGTAGTTTGTGTACTTAGAAAGGTAGGGGTTCTATTCTCAGTGCAGTCAACTGGTGTGTGTGTGTGTGTGTGTGTGTGTGTGTGTGTGTGTGTGTGTGTGTGTGTGTGTGTGTGTGTGTCATTACAGAGAGCCTTTTATACCAGCATGTGGGGACACTGTTTTTGCCACATTCTCCTCTACCAGATACTGCTGATGTCATCAGCTATGTCTGACTTGTGGATGTGCACTATTCCCACTAGGGCAGGGTCAGAGACTGGCCTGGAGGCCAAGTAGAAGTTACCTCATCCTATACGATACAGATTACAGTGACATGAATTTCAGTCTATCCACATACATCATGGCATGGTTTGTATGCACTGTGTTTTCTTGGTGAGTAACCCATGTTGTCTCTGCAGCTGCTACACGTGCCTGGTGAGGTACATGCAAAAGAGAGCACTATACTCTATATTAATGTTCTGATGAGGTTCGAGTACAGTGCTGTAATATAATCCTGAGATTAGAAGATGATATAGTGACTTATGATGTGCATGGCATAGGCTTTCAATACCAGTTTGGACACTTGGCGGTCAAAGTTCAGATGGCTATATACATGTGTTCCCAGTGCTTGCATCTTTGGGTTTCAGCATAGCAGGACTGTTGTCAGTGCTGTAATTATCAGAGAATTCACTTCGCAAAAGGCCAAAATAAAGACACATTTTTGCATTTATTTGTAGACCATGTGGCTTTGTCACAAATCATTTGTCTGTGTTAACCCCTCCTACAGTATTTTATCATTATAGGTGGACTCAATGATTGCACCCAGTATGCAAGAATCAGCAAACACAGTAAGCCAAAAGCTGTATACTTTAACCTGAACTGTCGAGAAATAGATTCCATACAGTAAAGGGCCAAGCACAGATCCCTGGGGCACACCAATGGTGACAGCTCAGCTTGTACAGGTTTAGTGACCAACTTTCACAGTATGTGTTCTGTCAGTAATCCAGTTGGTTAACCATCTAGTGACATGAGTTTTAATACCCAGCTGGGACATTTTCTCAATGATCCCTGCATGGAGAATTGTGTTCAAACCCTAGGCCAGTTGAGGATAGCCGGAAGGCACTGTCTTACCTTCATCCAGGCCTATCACACAGAATCAATGGGCTGTGATAACATCACAGATCACCTATCACATGACGCATCACATACATCTTCCTGACGCTGTTGAATACAGACTTCAATACACCCTCCACACAGGCTACGTTTTTGTAGAAGGGTGTTTTCAACATGCATCCATATATGTTTTGGGGGGAGTACCCAATGCATGCATGTAAAGACACATCCTTACTCTCCTCTTTTGTGAGGCAGACCAACATGTCATCATGGACCTTTTCTAAATGGACACTAATGATATCCCGTCTATCTGCAACAGACCTGTGTGAGTTGTTAATGCTACATCATATCTGTTACATCTGTCAGATGTCGTCAAAGAGGTTGACAAGGGTATGCAGGACGATAACAATATCAGCTTTTTGAACTTGACAAGCCCAAGGCCTTTGACACAAATCTACACTAAGGTATTCACTGAACACTGTCAGATGTGGCCATATACACCTATATCACCAAGTGAGTAGACCAGTGTATCAGAAACATGGCATCTAAATATGTTAACATGTGTAAAGTGACCTATATCTCAGGTCCAGTGATCAGATCTGTACATCAGGGCTATCTGCTAGGCCCTTTTCTGTCCATTATTTAAGTGATGGACATCACAGATGTCAATGCACATGTGTCCAAACAGCTGCCTGAAGGTCTACAGATTGTGGGCAATCATTGACTCCAACTATGATATTAGTATAATACAGACACTATCAACACACACCAAAGATTGCTGCCACAGCCATGACAACACCTGCAATGGCAAGAAAACACGGGGAGATTTGTTACGTCAGGAAAACAAACACGCAACTCACGTATAATGTAGACATCATACCCTATAATCAGTCAAATAGGTATGTGACCTGTGTCCTGAGGTAGATGGTAAGGGGAATGTCCACCAGCATGTGGTCACAGTGCTGACTACTCCCTTGTATGTAACACAACTACTGAGTATGTGAAGGACATCCACATCACAGGCCATAATACCTCCATAGTTCACAGCCTTCATCACACCAATAAATGAGTACAGTACACCTTTCTTCATGTACCTCCCTACACATCTTCCAGTGATGTGTAACTGAAGTGTACCACCTTTGTTACAGTGAGCTGTCACACATCTTATTGGCATCTTAGGTATTCTTTTTGTGGCATAAACATTACTGTCTGATGGTGCAGAACCCCCATCAAGTTGTTACACCAGATGCATGTGTGCTACCTGTTCTGGTGATGTACACAGTACATACATAGCTGTTTAACAACATTATTGGTATGGGTAACATTCATGATAGTGTGGATTGTGCCATTTATATATATATATATATATATATATATATATATATATATATATATATATATATATATGCCATGCACACCAGTCAGCTAGCCTGTATTGATCATAACGTCGAATACAAGTATAGCAGTGTTCCTCCTAACACCTCCAGCAGATGTTATGGTGCCAGCACAGTGTGTATGATTACCCTCATAAAGAGTGGACATATAATATTGTACAAATGTGTTTGTGTAGAATCGTCTCTGATCACTCTAGATAAGCGGCCCCCTAACACCAGGCCTCGGACCAGTACCAGGCCATGGATCATTTGGTGCAGGGCTGGAACAGAAAGAAATGAAAGTTTCAGGGATGGAGTGAAATGAAAAAGTGAATGTGTGTATGTATGTGTATGAGTGTGTTTATATGTCTGAGTGCATGAGTGAATGCACGAATGAAAGCAGAATATATGTGTGTGTGAAAGCAGAAGAGACTGTGTGTGTATGAGAGAGAGAGTGAACCGTGAGATTGATTGAGCCATTATTTTACACTTGCTAAGCAGTGCTTTTGCTGTTTAACAAGTGTAAAATAAAAATCAAGGAAACTGAAAAAAAGTGTATATGTGTGTGTTTCTGTCTGCGTGTGCGAGTAAATGCATGCATGAAAGCAGAAGAGACTGTATGTGTGAGAGTTCGAGAAAGGAAGAATGACAGCGATCCTGTGTGAGTCAATGCATGCATGAAAGCAGAAGAGTGTGTGTGTGTATGTCTGCATGTGTGTGTGTTTCTGTCTACATGTGAGAGTGAATGTGTGCATGAAAGCAAAAGAGACTGTGTGTGTGTGTGCGTGTGCGTGTGTGTGTGTGTGTGTGTGTGTGTGTGTGTGTGTGTGCGTGTGTGTGCGTGTGTGTGTGTGTGTGTGTGTGTGTGTGTGTGTGTGTGTGTGTGTGTGTGTGTGTGTGCGTGCTTGAGACAGAGAGAGTGAAGAGTGAGAGCGATCCGTGGTAGTAGCAGCAACGATTAAGAGGTTTCCATACCTCTCAGCATCTCTCATAATAAATCTGGACAGAGCCACAAATAATAGGGACTGAATTTATATATTGAACTTAGAAAGTTGCTAGATAAAATGTTGCCATTAGGTTTATGTAACTCTCTACCATGCCTCTCAACCCCTCGCACAATAAATCTGGACAGAGCCAGAAATAAGAGAGACAGATTTTAAATATTGCTCTTATAAACTTAGAAAGTTGCTAGAATAAGGTTGCCATCAGTATTTTCTGAGGATATGAAGTCTTAAACTCCTAATAAATTAAGCCCACAACTTAACCCTAGCTAAAATGAGTAAAATAACAAATAGCAGCTAGTCCAGAAGTAATTGTTAATGTAATTTATTCCATAGGTTTGAGATAAGCTTTTTCCTTCATCAGATTAAAACCATTAAAAACTGGAAGTCTTAATTTATATTAATATAAACTTTTTTGTAAACTAAGTCTTCCTGTTTTTAATGTTTTTTTATCTGATGAAGTTTTCTGTGAAAAACAAAAGAGGTTGTCTCAAACCTATGGAATAAATTACCTTATATAATAACAAGATCAATGTTATACTGTTGGGCAGAGTGTACGCTTCATGTTGTAAAATTGTAATTAATCTCACTTGTACTCTTACTATTGTTATGTACTAACTAGATCAATCTTATGCTGTTAATCATAATATACACTTCTTTTTTTTGGTAATTATTAACAAGTGCCTTTTTTATTGTACTTTGGAGCTTTTCTCCTCAGGCTACCACTGAAAATGGACTTAGTCCAGTCAGACCTCCCTGGTAAACAAAAATCAAATAAATAAATAAATAAATAAATATTTTGCACTTTATTATGTTTTATTATGTGTACAATGGCCAATCCATTGAAAATTGTTTTACATGAAACTGGTCCTTGGTGCACAAAAGGTTGGAGACCACTGCTCTAAATAACATGTGTTATGTCAGAGACATAGGATTACTGGTGGTATTATTCTGATATTGTCCATGATTATGCTTGCTTTTTTAAATGTTGTCCAAGAGCCTTTACCTGTGTCTCACTTACTGGAGACCTCTGCACTCATATTCAGGTAAATCAGTTTGCACAGCTTCACAATATGCACCCTAACCCGACTGTATGTAACATCCCTGATAGATAGCCTCTGCATTATTCATGTAAGGATGCTTATCTCACACAGAAATCCTCTCCCTTGTTATGTCACCTTGTGACAGTCACATAATACACATTTTCACTGTGCTGTTCCTACTGTACTAGATTGATATGTGATTGGTGTTGCTTCTACGGCTGTCTATCATTGACATTCCCTCATCTGCTGTACATTAGGTTGTTTCACCAGTCCTCTTTCTCTGTGTTCATTCCTACAATTCATCTGTGTGCCCCATTCACTACACACACTTCCCCTGAGTGTTTATTTTACATTGCAGTCCATGTACCCTTACAGATCATTTACACAACTTCAGTACAGAATGCCAGGAATGGGATTTCACAATACTCTGCACTGTAGATACACTGTCCTATACTGTGTTTGGACCATATACTTACAATCATACCTCTCAACTGTCCAGATTTTTACAGGATGTCCAGATCTTTGCCTTATATAGCTTGGTGTGTTCCTTATCAAATTTGTGGTTTCCTGCCATATCACTAGGATGATCTCAGGACTAATGTGACTCTATAATTTCATATGACTCGGGGCCAAAGCACAAAAGGAGGGGGAGTATCTATATTCATCAAAGATACCTACACCTCCAGGTTAGTGGCACTGCACGAAGCATCGGAAACCATCCATGTGCAACTAACAGCGGGCAAAACTGCCTTTCAGTTTGTAGCCTGCTACAGAACACCATCCCTATTACAGGAACCCCACTTGGCATTCCTGAGAACACTGGAGAATATGAAGATCTCTCCAAACACTATGTTATTGGGTGACTTCAACTACCCAAACATTGACTGCGAAAACTACTCAAGCCCAAACACTCTCGCCCAATGGTTCCTTGAATTTATAAACTCTAACTCAATTGAACAATTGGTCACCACTCCCACAAGAGGGAACAACATATTGGACCTGGTCATCACCAACATGGGGACTCTGTGTTCCACACCAGAGGTAAACCCCTCATTGGTAAGATCAGACCATAAACAAATTTCCCTGGACATCCATATCCCGTCCCCACCCCCAGCCAAGGAAATCACTGTAAAGAATTTCTCAAAAGCCAACTTTGCACTTCTCAAGACTGAGGTGGAATCCTTCAAAGCCCCTGGGCCAGAGGATAATACAGCCCAATCCGCAGAATCCTCTACAAATGCATTCTGTGAGCACCTGCAAGAATGCATGGATCGTGCTATCCCAAATAAAACCAAGACTCACTCCTCCAAAAACAGGAGACCAGTCTGGTGGACCCCGGCCATAAATAAGCTATACAACAGAAGGAGGAAGCTACTACATGACAGAGCAAAATCACAAAAAGGGAAGGCATCTCTGATCAGTATTAGCAAGAAACATCGATCCCTCATAAAACCATCAAAGGCCAGTTTCGAAAGAAAAATTGACCTAGACACTAAAGATAATCACAAGGCCTTCTTTAGTTATGTCAGGAACATGGGTGGAAACTCCCAGATATGCTCTGAATTGTTGCATAACGGTACAAAATATACTGAACCTACAGACATAGCCAACATCCTGGCAGACAGATTCAGCGCAAACTTCTCCCCCCCTTCCCCCCCAAAGGAGCAAATGTCTATCCCAACTGAATGTAACCTCCCTGACATCACAGAGGCACAGGTAAAAGCTGCCCTCTCCAAAGCAAAAAATACAGCATCTATTGGACCGGGCGGTGCCCCAGGCTGTGTCTTACATGAGCTCCAAGAAGAACTGAACCCTCACATTAAGTCACTGTTCAAACTTAGCCTTACTACAGGATATGTTCCCAAAGAATGGCGTACTGCTACAGTGGTCCCACTCCACAAAGGTGGTGCCACAACGGACCCCGGAAACTATCGCCCCATAAGCCTGACTAGTCTGGTCTGTAAAGCTATGGACCCTACCCAATTCGGCTTTGTTAAGGGCAGATCTTGCCTCTTAAACCTAGTTGATTTCTTTGAAAGAGTTACCAAAGCCATAGATGAGGGCAAGGTAGTCCACACAGCCTACTTGGACCTCGCAAAAGCCTTCGACACAATATCCCACTCGGGCATCATAAATAAGCTTACCAGCTTAAATATCAACCCCTATATCACAAGATGGGTTGCAAACTGGCTCAGAGATAGAACCCACATGGTCAGAATTGCAAGTACCATGTCCGAATCCAAACCAGTTACAAGCGGCGTCCCACAGGGCTCAGTTCTGGGACCTCTCTTGTTCAGTATATACTTCTCTGAGGTTCAGGCTAACACAGGGGGATTATGGCTGACAAAGTTCACAGATGACTGCAAACTGGGGGCCATAATCGAATCTCCAGCGGACACAAGCATCCTCCAAAAGAGTGCCTTTGACCAAGAAATACTCCTCTGAACTGAATAGTTCCACTAGTTTTATTGACAGAGAAAATCGACATAAACGCTGTTTCCACTCAATTGCGTTTTCGTCCAAACAGGACTTCATCAGATAAAATCAGGTGTCAAATATATCAATTATATACTTTTACCAAGTTAATTAATTCAAACCAATCCAATGAAAACCCTCAATTTCATTTAAAACCAACGAATCAACTTCCGTGCAAGGATTCATGAATATTCATTAGTTGAATATGTAAAAAAAGTGCAATAGTGCTTATATATCTTTACCTATCTGAAATACAAAGTTTTCCTAAAAATATTCATCAATATGTAAATAAATATATAAAATCTTTTTCATCTAATAAATACATTAAAAACACGTTAGTTAAAAAAACTTCATTAAATTGGAAAATGAAAAATAAAACCATTTCATACAATGTAGATACAGAAATACATTTATATTAACAGCATTTCATTGCTTTAGTGCCTAGCTCCCTCTAGTGTTTACTTGTAATTATTACATTAAATTTTGTTTGCTTTCAATTTTAATAATGACACTATGGATAAAAAGTCATATAAGCCCGGTTCCCTTCCTGCTTCCAGACTAACCTGCCACCATAACTCTTTACTTTCAAGAATATCCTCCCAAGGGCCACCTCTAGTGTCCAATTTAATTTGTTCTAACACTATAAATTGAAATTTGTACCCACTACAAACCTTACTATGTTTGAAGAGTGCATTAGTTTCTTTACCTCTAATAATGTCATATGAGTGCTCATAAATCCTCTTCTTCAAACATCTTTCTGTCTTACCTACATAAAAGGATTGACATTTCTCACATATGACTAAGTATACCACCCTGCTGGAGTCACAATTGTAAAAACCTTTACTTATAATTTTCCTTTTTCTACTATCAATAAAAACCTCACTTGTGTTCATAATATAAGGGCTAGGCACCAAAGCAATGAAATGCTGTTAATATGAATGTATTTCTGTATTTACATTGTATGAAATGGTTTTATTTTTCATTTTCCAATTTAATGAAGTTTTTTTAACTAATGTGTTTTTAATGTATTTAATGTATTTATTAGATGAAAAAGATTTTATATATTTATTTACATATTGATGAATATTTTTAGGAAAACTTTGTATTTCAGATAGGTAAAGATATATAAGCACTATTGCACTTTTTTACATATTCAACTAATGAATATTCATGAATCCTTGCATGGAAGTTGATTCGTTGGTTTTAAATGAAATTGTGGGTTTTATATAATGTCAATCAATAACCTTCAATAAACTCCAGAATTCAATCACCAGAAATATAAACTTAAACTGTAGGACAGAAGCCCATCATCTTCGAAAAACTCTATCTATATAACTGAACTTTCCTAATCTAAATTTGTCCCTGATCTAATCTAAAACATAACACAAAGGCAAAGGAAGGCTTGCAATTCTGGTGAGTCCTTTTACTGGGTATCTTCTGCACATCACTGTAACTGACTGTAACTCTCAAGTAACTGCTCAGCAGTGACTTCATCAATTTGTTTTATATTCCAGGTTAACAGTATCAACTGTCTTACTTAAAAACTAAATGTCAGCTGTTTGAAAAAGGTCTTTTTCCTGTCAATCAGCTGATCAAATAATCACCTAGCAACCAGAAACATTCTAATGACATCACCTACTACTCAACTGATTCTCCACAAACAGTTTGTACTTTAGAATCTCCCTCACAAACGTACAATTAGAAATGTATCAAAACACTGACAGATTTCTTAAATATTTTGTATAAACAGAGAGATACTCAACATTTTAAAAACTTATTTACTTTTTCACAATTAGACATACTGGCATACAATACAAATTAATCTGAGAATATACACAAATCTCCTGCCAGACATACTAATACAGATGACAGTGTTTTCATTTTCTACAGATTTCTCGCTCCCAGCATGATTTTCAAGTGACCCTTAAAAACCGACATTTGAGAAAAACAGGTCTACTTGGAAATATTAATTCACTGCTCTCCTGGATGATCCATGTGCATTGGCATTATTAACCTCACTGCAATGTTACATGGCCATATCATACGCTTGCAATCCTAGACAACACCTCAGTAATTTGGCATTTTGCTTACTGACCCTATTAAGCCATGTCAAAGGGCTATGATCTGTAAGTACAGTGAATTTTCGCCCATAAAGATAGGGCTGTAGCTTTTGCAATGCCCACACTATGGCCAAACGCTCTTTCTCCACAGCTGCATAGCACTCTTCTCTAGGTTGGAGCATATGGCTCAGATAAACCACTGGGTGCTGTTATCCTTCTGAAGAAACTTGGCTAAGTACAGCCCCCACCCATAATTTGAAACATCTACCTGTACAATTAATTATTTATTGTAATCTGGGCTGAATAACACAGGGGGTCTTCCCAAAATCTCTCTTAGTTTTTGGAATGCCTGTTCACAATCTGTGGTCCATATACCTTGTCCTGTTTATTCTTCCTAGTTAGGTTAGTAAGGGGTGCAACTGTGGCACTGTAATTGAGCATAAATTTCCTTTAGTACCCTGCTTTCCCTACAAATGCTCTCACTTATTTCTTAATAACAGGAACTGACAACTCTTGAATAGCTTCCACCTTGACAAGTTCTGGCATGCTTTTACCACTTCCCACTCTGTGCCCTAAGTAAGTGACGTTGCCATAGCCACTTGACACTTACTGGGTTTAATGGTTAATCCTGCCCTACTTAATCTATCCAAGACCTCCCTAAAATGTTGGTCTGCAAATACCCATAGCATAGTCTTCAATGTAGAGTTTAACCTGTCCACAAGACCATTAGTCTGGGGATGGATGGTCTTTAGATGTTTCACCCCAGAATGATCCACAGACAAGTCAGCAGGTCGGACATGAATTTGGCACCTACTCTGCTGAAGATTTCTAGCAAAGCGTTTGCCACCTTCTCTGCCTTAATAGATGACAGAGCCACTGCCTCAGGATATCTGGTAACACAGTCTACTACCACCAAGATGCATTTCTTTTCCTATAGAACTTGGAGTACTCAAGGGTCCAACAATATCCAGGGCCACTCCCTGAAATGGATCTTCGATAACTGGCAAAGACTTTAAGAGAGCCTTAACCTTGTCCCCTGCTTTACCAACTTTTTGGCACTCTTCACAAGTCCTACAATATCCTATCACATCCCTCGCAATCCCAGGCCAATAGAAATTTTGCATAATATGTCTCTTGGTATGTCTTATGCCCATATGATCTGAGAATGGAATATCATGTACTATGGCTAAAAGTGGCAGATGGTAAGCTCTAGGCACTACCAACTGCCATATTATTCCATCTACTAGCCTACCTCCAGGACTTTGTACAACAAACCTTTGTTCCTATATACATACTGGCCTCTTCTTTGAGCTTCAGGTGCCTCTCTAGACATGTCCCTCAAGCTTTGTAATGTAAGATCCGTAAGTTGAGCCTGTCTCAACTATACCTTCATGACCTTCCCCAGCTCCCCTTCTGCAGGAAGTCTAGTCACTTCTGACAGCTGCAACTCACTGTCATTCTGGGTACCACCACTCACCTCTCTCCTTGCAGTCACTGTGTCCAATGGAACATCAGTACCCACTAGCAGCTTTGGAGTATCAGTCTGCTCCCATAATATATCATTAACCTCCTGAAGGTGCTCATTCACATCTTATCCCAAGCATATATCTCTCTGGCGACCATATACCTACCCCTGTATATCTACAGCTGCATATTCCTCATTACATTATCACTCACAGAACTTGATCTCAATCTCAACTCACACTAATCTTCTTCTCTATCCCTATCTAGGACTTTCTTTTCCACTACACAATGATATATTACTCTATCTTTTCATTCTTTTATACTCATATCAACCAAAACTAGGCACCCAATAATCATTAATCCCTCACTACTTCAGTGCCTTACTATTTATGATACTGTCTTTGTGAAAAACTTCCTTTAAAAATTGTACAGTACAGCTAACAAAACTGTATTTGCATTCATTTTTACAAAATTATTCACATTAATGTATGCGTACTGGAATACAAACTCAAAACTGCCTGTGTAATTTTTATAAAACATTCACTATAGTGTATCTGTATGTGTATAGCACAGTACAGTTAATTCATTGATTAACCCTTTGGTATGTCTCTGTTATAAAAGTTTTTGTTTAATGTTTTTCACATTGTCATAATAACTTTGTGTTTTTAACCATGCAGCTTTTGTTCCCAGGCCTCTGCAGAAAAGTGGTTTTAATTCCCAGTTGGACTTTCCTGGTAAACAAATATAAATAAGTAAATATATAAACATACTTATAGAACTCTAAGTACTGAGAAATGTAAACATTGTTTTGCAGAGAGAAGTCTAAACAAAGAACTTTAAATACAAAAATATTTTGATTTATTATGATTAAACTCATTCTATTTAACTGACAAGTGACTAATCAAACATCAAATTCATAAAACATCACAGGCTTGCTATTGCAACACCCAAAATACTTCAAATTCACAAAACATCACAGGCTTGCTATTGCAACACCCAAAGTATTGTAAAATACCTTAAACAATTATTTTTTCCAGGGGCATGCCTCTGTACCACCAACATGGAAACAAGCTCCCTCACCCTGATCACTACATAAACCACCTCTGAGACACAGAAATTTAGAAATGAGTGAAAAGATAGGAAAAAATACAAACTCACCCTTCCCTTCTGCGCAAAATATGCACTTCCAAAGATGAAGACAGCAACCACAAATCTCAGTGACCTTTCTCTTTCAGTGTTCCACATTTCAATGTATGAAGAGATGATTAAAAACAGGCTTAAGTATTCAGATGGAATTCTACCAGTAGACTTTTATGACTTGAGCTCTAAACACAGAATTCTACAAATCAAATTTACGTAGAGAATTATACAGAGAATTCCAACTAGAATTCTAAACACAGAATTATGCAAGCCGTCAAAGACTTGTCTATGAAAATAATTCTAAACATGAAATCCAACAGATAAAATTATACAAGACAGTATTTTAAACAGACTTTCAGACAAAATTCTATAGAAAGAGTTTTAAACATAGACTTCTACACAAAATTTTCTGCAGAAAGAATTTTAAATACAAAGTTCTATACACATCCATTTTATATATGTTTATATGTATTCACAAGTCTTGCATATAATCTAATTTGTCTTTCTTTGACATTTGTTTAATCAACTACATTTGGTCACCTAGTCGGAAGGTCGACAGCTATACCAGATCACACACACACAATTCTCTGGGTTAAGGAATACTCTCTTTCTCAAATGCTGTGTGATCTAAGAATTAGTATATATAATTAGCACAGGGGTACCATTATTTGTGTTTTTTTTGTGCAGAATTCCATGTGCCATTGTAATTTATTGGGACATGTATGGTACCATGTTGACGTTCAATTTGTTGACCTTTTGCGGTCAAAACTGTGGAGGTCAACATATGAGTTACTTGATTAAAGTGAGTAGACCTATATATATATATATATATATATATATATATATATATATATATATATATATATATATACATATACTACTCACCCACTCACACCCAGATGCTTAATTCTGTATTATATACCGAATGCAACAGATTCAATTTTACTGGCAGGATTCTAAACAAAGAATTCACTGAGATTTTTAATGGAATTCTACAGTCTGGAGACATAAATTTACACATTGAAATCTAACAAAGAATTCTGCAGAGAGAGTTGAAAACAAAGAAATCTACAGATATATGTACAGACGGAACACTTAGTCTGAATTCTATAGATTAGGATTCTAAAATTAGACTTCAGCTTATATAGTACTAGACACAAGTTTAAAACAGAATTCTGCAGATATAATTATAAAGACAGAGTCCGACACATTAAATTCTATAAAGAGAATTCTATATACTGAATTCCATAGAGAATTCTAAACATGCCATTCAACAGTTTGAATTTTGAACAGAGAATTCCATGTGTAGAATTCTACCAATTTTAAACAGAGAATTCTAGATGAAGAATTGGGGTCCCTATTAAGTCCTTGAAAAATCAGATAATTGAACGACATTTTGAATAACATTAAATTGAGCATGCGTTCATCAAACAGTTCTGACTAAGATTGCATTATAGTAGGGATTAGGAAATTTGCCCTTTCCCCACTGTAGTGCGATCACAGAGTTGGTATATTTTATTAGCAGGTGGTGTGGGGTGCAGCCCCCACATGAGGGGGGTTCGATGAATGCATTTCCAATTAAATGCCGTTCGATTATCTAATTGTTTGATGATTTAATATAGACCCGAAGAATTCTGCTCAAGGAATTCAAAAAGTACAATTTAAAACCTAGAATTATAGAGAGAATTCTACAAGTAGAAATCTAAACACGTAATTATACAGATCCAATACCATGGATATAATTCTACACACAGGATTATTATGAAGACATAGGTTCATAGGTTCATAGGTTGGTACTAGGCTATCAACCCTAGGGCCTATACAAGCCTAGCCATAACAATTCCCTGGCTATTTCTTCCCACAATATTTACTTTCCTTTGCTTCAAGTAAAATTCTAATAATACAAATCTATGAATAGAATTTTAAACACTGAATTCTAAAAATATAATTCTAAACACACACATCTACAGAGAAAATTCATGTCATATAATTCTATTGTTAGATTTTACTATAATTCTAAACACAAAATTCTACACATCAAATTCTTAATATGGAATTTTACAGATATATTTCCACAGATAAGATTCTAAATGCGGAATTCTAAACAGATAATATTCTAGTGATACAATTCTAAGCACACAATTCTGCAGATACAATTCTAAGTACAAAATACTACACAAAATGCTACAGGTAGAAATCTAAACAGAGCATTTTAATTGGAGTATTCTATAGTCTGAATTCTATTGATAGATTTATAACATAATTCTAAAGGTAGAATTCTAAACACAGAATGCAACATGTATAAATTTAAACAGAGAATTCAGCATGTAGAATTCCAGAATCAGAATTTTGAGGAAGAAAAGGAATAGTATTGAATTAAAATCATATACCTTCTACAAATTTTAAGATTGCTGTTTGAAGTATCGTTCTCCTTAAATTCTTCCCAAGTTCAGAATAGACCAGAATATCGTCTATTGCCACTAGATTGCATACCTAACCATTAAGGTTCATTTGTTGCTTATTCTACAGTTTTTGCACTTTGAACTCACTCGTGTGATTTTACATTAAGGAATGTTAAGTCCACACTCTAGTGGCAGTAAATGATGGCCTGGTCAATTCTGAACTTGGAAAGAATTTAAGAATCACAGAGTAAATTTTCTAGTGCGTACTTGTGATTGGCAAGTGGTCTACTTTTTCTTCTGAGTCAGTTTTTCTGCCTATATAAAGGCATTTCCACTGACTACTGAACGTTTAGCTTCTATCCAGTTCCATGCTACCACAAATAAGTACTGACAACTGATATTTTGCACTCTTCCAAGTTATGTAAGTGTAGGGTTGCCATTTTTTTCTGCGGTCCATAGTGGGGCACAGAGGTGTGTGTTCAATATATGACATCACCAAAGGTGTGGTCATTGGTAGGTGGTGTGGCCAAGCATGTAACAGCCTGGACATTAAAGAGAAGCAGAGACAGTTGCGAGGTATACTGGGGTGTTTAAAACCTATGCCTTGTCTTGCTCAAGTGTGACATGCAGTGAGCAGATGTTTTATCTTTTCTGGCATTTTTTTTATTTTGCTGAATGAGTGCAATTATACTTAATCCTTCATATAGATATATATATTATATATATATATATATATATATATATATATATATATATATATATATATATATATTTATTATAAATGAGATTATACCTGTTAGAAGCTGTGACCAAAAAGTATAGTATTAATGCCATATTAAATGCTTCCTATCAGAATATAACTGGAGAAAAGAATGATAAATAATCAATTATGGCTACATTTATTAATAGAATATTAAAATAAAACAATACACTCATTCAAATTCCTGTTAAATTCCATAGAGCTACATACAAAAAGCCATCAGATCAATAATGCGTAGGTCTAAAGAGATGGAGGAAGGTAACATGGCTTGCAAAAATTATCTTTGTTACTTGAGCATCTACATCTACTTTATAAGTATGATAGATTTGTCATAAGGATACTGCAGCATGGGTCACCATAGGGTTTAGAAGAGGACAGCAGCAATAGCTCTCAGCTCCCAGCTATAGGCAGTGGTTTAAAACATGCCCTGGAGGACATGCAGAGTAAATCCTTTTAGACTGAACATCAAGCTTGTAACACATGGAGGATTTGTGAACAGATACCCAGGTAGAAGCCTCATCAATCTTATGAATAGATGCATTTTTGGACATTTTTGATTGACTGTTATGTGAAAACATTCATATGAAATGCAGCATATACAAGATTCAGATATGCACTAACAATCAACCATTTATAAACAGTGTAAGGCATAACATACTGGATTTGAACATATACTGGATTTGAACATATACTTCTAATGCAAAATAAATCAACTACTTATTAAAATCCAGAAGGTTTAAATATTTCTATGTCATCTATAATGTGGCATTTAAGCACATTCTTTCTGAGCACTTCTGTTTGCATTGTATCACACAGCTGCGTATTGTAGGCTAACCTTAAAGCCACTGTGGTGCATAAGCACAGACAGAGGAAAAAAATAACTACAAAAAATATCATTACTGCCAAAGCTCTTAAACCAGGAGGTGAAATACATGATCCCCACAGTTGTTAAAGTGCTGATAAGAAAACACTCTACAGCTGTGGGCTTTGTATGGCTCTTCCTCATGTGCTCCCCACCCCCTGCACAAATATGAGCCAATATCTGCATCATTTTCACCACCTGTACCTAACAGGGAACAACTCACCCTGATGTTCCAGGCTGAAGACATCCCAACTGAAATTCTGAATTGTTGAGAAAAAGGCAGAAGTAAGTGCAGCTTTTTTTGTCAATTCAGAGATTCAGAAAATCCGGGACTTTTTATGTCCATCTGCTTCCTGATGTGGGTGATGGGATCATTAGTTCCAAAATGTGAGTGTCCCACTGATAACGGGAATGGTGACAGCATCATTTATGTGTGCTGCTGCTATAATGCTAAATTATTTATTGCAGTTCTGCACTTTATCATTTTGAAGTGTCACTGCATTTCATTGGTCTTAAGTGCTGTTTTTTTTTTTGCACTGTAGCCATTTATTTTCAATGCTTTGTTCATGAATTTGTTCATTGTTCTGTAGTTTATGCACTTTGAGCTCGCTGTTGTATGAGTTTACATTAAGAAAGGTTAGGTCTGCACTCAGGTGAGAGTAGAAGGTAACGTGCTCTGTTCTGAGCTTGTGAATCTCAGAGGAATTCTTCAAGTATGATGTTTGTGATTGGTCAGTGGGCTATTTTGTCTTGTTACTAAGTTTATCTGCCTGCATAAAGGCATTGCTGCTGACTACTGAGTGTTTTGTTTCTCTCCAGTGCCATTATGGTATAGATAAGTACTGTAAATTATTTTGTATTTCTCTTATTTAGTGTGCTGCTGCTGGATTCTCTCCCTCTATAAAATTGTCACATTTCTGCAATGCTGCTCACTGCACAGTGGTGGTAAGAAGTGCCCTGTATAAATACAAGGATTAGAATATCAAATGTTCTATAAAACCACCCCAAGACTTCCTGAGCATGTAGCTGTTTAACGAGCACCAGGTTTGCATGAAGTGGGTATTACTCCTTGAGATTATTCTAAGACTGTACTCATTACCCAAATAGCACCCTTGCAACTCTGTTCCTCCGCACAGTGGCTACACGAAGAGGAGCATAGAATACTTTGATACCTCTCTCTTCATAACCCAATACACACACACACACACACACACACACACACATATATATATATATATATGTGTGTGTGTGTATATAAATATATATATATATATATACCTCAAAACATGGATCTACACTTTCCTACTGTTTCTGTACCCAGCTTTCTAGAAATGGGCATCCCAAGACAATGTAGAAATTGTTGTCTCATGTTTACTATACAGCCACCTAATTCTCAAATAATCTGATACAGTATGTGAGTGATATAATTACACAATGTCCCTGTGGGCCTAGGCTCTCACATAAAGTCACTACAAATACTAAATAGGTTATACGAAACACGCAACACTATGTAATACCTGCCACACACACTACAGGCCAAACACATTGACCCACACATGCTGAAGTACTTGACAAGTAATTTAACCAAACCAAAACCTCAAAGGCCTTCCAGATGCAATAGTTACAATATATACCCTGAACAACCTCACAACACACTACCAAAGCTCAAAATCAGCTTCATTTCACAAATGCATCTACATCTAAGCCCATAAAGCAGACCACCATATACTCCAACATTCTGTTCATAGGAAAATCCATTGTAAGGCACACAGATGTCCAACTACCAGGCTGAGCAACAAGAGGGTTTTGTTCAGTTGCCTGTCAGGGGCCAGCATCCCACAAATTACACACACACACACACACACACACACACACACACACACACACACACACACACACATACACAAGACATTGAGCCACAAGTACCTTTATGATTCAGTCATAGTCCATATGAGAATAAACAATCCAAAACATACTTCACTGGACTATGCAAAGACATTAGGGCAATACAAAATAAACTGTGAAAACAATTATATGAACATTGTTTTCAGAAATTGTACAGTAGCTTTGATAAGAAACATACTTATACATGAGAAAATGTTGAAGATTCTAATGCAAAATAATTTTTCTAGGTAGAAATGGAGAACTGCAGGACCCGGTAGAACTGCATAATACAGCACATTTGAACTACTGTTTCACTAACTTAATTCCATAATGAATTAATGAAATATTCAGTGATAATGTTAATTATATTGACCCACAGAAACTTCCCCCTTGCATTTTCCAGCAAAAAAGGTATCCTTTGAGGGCATTAGTGCTTGGCTGAAATTTATGTGGTCACTGAATTGTATTAAATAATATTCTTATCTTGTGGGAATAGTTATTCTTTTCTGTTAACAAATGTGATTACAAATTTTCTCTTAACATGATCAGACTGACTTTTATTAAAAATTATCTTCCACAATTCTAAGCACAGAATTCTACAGTTAAGGTGTGGAACAATAATTCTACACATAGAATACTAAACACAACCTTCTATGGATAGAATTCTAAATGCAGAACTTTACTGACACAGTTCTAATCAATGAATTCTGTAGACAGTCACACAAAGCGAAATCTATGATTAGAATTATAAACAAATAATTCTACATGAAGAATTATTAACAGGAAATTTGCTAAAGTTTTAAACTCATAATTCTACAGGATCTATATTATCTGATCGAAACATGAAAACAGCGAACACCATTTGGGCAACACCAAATGATTGAAAGCAGAAAATGTCATGCGTGTAAACGGAAATCACTGTAGGGAAATTCTTCCCTTCACTTCAATGTAGTGCAATCTCGGAGTTGGAATATTTAAGTGGGGGATGTGGGGCTGCAGGGGGGCTTGCCCCCTACATAAAACAGTTAGTTAGACATTTGGTTTTGTAGTTTTGTTTTTTTCCGGATTCGATATTTCCAGTTTTCGCTCATTTGGTGTCGCTCAACATGCGTTCACTGTTTTTGTCTTTCATTCTCATAATATAGACCCAATTCTACAGGTAGATCTCTAAATACAGAACTGCAGAGAGAGAACTCTAAACATACAATTTTACAGGAAGAATTATGCAGTAGATTCACTCAGAATTCTATTACATTTTTTTCATAATTCTACAAAAGCTAGCAAATAATTATATTGATTAAACTTTGGAGTCAGAATGATATCTACAGAATTGTTAGCAGAATTCTATATATACTGAATTCTAAATGCTTATTTATACCTGACTGAGGGCAAACTGGTTAAGGTTTTATATGGTCAGTTTCAGCTCCCTAATATTACATTCTGTTGCCCCTGTTTTTCATATGAAATCACTGCCTTCAGTGTTTCTACATGTGTACAAGCACTGATTAATTTGTTTTCAGTCTTCCCTTTTCTATGTTTTTGTGACTTTGGAGTTGGTATATACATATAAGTTTGGAGGATTTGAAAGGCTTGTATAGAAGGTTTTTTTTTTTCATCATGTAGAATTCCTGATGCATTATGCTCTGAAACTGGTTCCTTACAGATTTGTAACTCAACAGGTCATAGTAGAAGCATTCTAAACAAAGAATCATTCAGACATTTTTATACAGATAGAAATCTAAACAGAATGTTAGAAAAATAATTTTAAATACAAAATCTTAAGAGACTTTTACAGCTCATGTTTCAAAACAAAATCCTACAAGAAGAATTCAAAACACATAATTGTACACTTAGAAGTCTACAGAATTCTAAATGCAGAATTTTACAGGTGGAAATCTACAACAGAATCCTACAACAGAAATCTACAACAATACAAAAAACATAGAATTCCAATCACAGAACTCTACAGGTAGAATTAACAAAACAGAAAACTACAGACAGAAGTAGATACATGTCTGCAAATGTTGAATAAAGAAATGCAGGTGTATGTCAACCACCCTGCTTATTACAGAACAGAGGACACTCTTGTGAGCATCATTACAGTACAGCATCAGTAACTCAGTGAATGCTCACATGTCAAAGGTACAATTGTGTGTTGGTATGTATCCGACTATATGCAAACACGCGTATATTTAGTTAATGTGTACAACTACTTTTAGAAAGTGTAAACCAATGTCAATACATAATGGATGTGGAAATACTGCATACACCAAACACAAAGTAATGTACTGTTAAAGAATGTGTTGCCTGTAACACTGTGTATAGATTAGTGCTACACTGCTGTTTGATGTAGTTAGAAAAGGAGGATTGCACATACACAGGACATACCTGTATATATCCCACATGGCAATGGCACTGCCAACCCAAGACAAACAACATCACAACATACAAGTGAGACATCATGACAACTGTCATCCAAACCACATGTGGAATGATATGTCTGTGTTGCACATACCTGATATGGCAAAACAAATTTCTAAGGCATATCACGCTGTTAGTAATGGAGTATGAGCAATGTATGTTATCTGTCATTCACTTTAGTAAAACACATGTTTACAGTGCCACAATGCATGGACAGTTGAATGTAGGAGGAAAGTGTAATGTGTTCATGTGTGTCATGTGCACATTAAAACAGAAGCAAATGTCACGTGATAACAACCCATAAATATGACAGATACATGGTATGCATGCACAAGAGTGAACATACAGTCCATTCAATGAAGTGTCAATCACCATACTGGCAGCATAACACAACTGGAGTACACAGACAATACTTACAGACCAGAAGGACCAGGTTGATGTGGTTCAGATTCCTGAATGACCTCCTGAGCTATCTCCCTGAATGAATCCCGCATAGCCCATGCCATATCCTCAATGAAGGACCCCATCATTTCCCTCATTTGTGTTCAGAACACATTGCTCATGACCTCCTGGATAGCCTCCCAATAATCATCTTGCTTCTGGTCATGTCATCATTTCCTCTGGGGTGCAAGCATGACTGCTTGGTCAGGGGTGAGTCCAAGTTCTTTCTCATCATAGTCGTCATCATCACCACCATTCTCAGAAAACTCTGGCAGTGGCCTGGCAGCAGTCATCATTGTCTTCTGATCACAGAACATTCACAGGTCCCATGCTCTGTCAAGATTAATTGCAAAACACAACAAAAATGAAAAGCAAATACCTACAATGCAGAACAGTCCCATGAATATCATAGCAGGACTGAATATGATTAGGATGACAGTTTGCACAGGGATTGGGGCATGTCCATTATGGACAGATTTTCCTCATAGATGTCTGTCCCTCAATGTTCTATTCATAAATGGGGTATCAGTATTCTTTTGTGAATAATTCTATAGGCTTAGATATACCAACCTGGGTCATTAGCTTTGTAGGAATGCATGAATTCTCAAATCAAGAGATTGTACAGTCTGCATTCAATGATTTACATGAATATCCGCGAAGAGTCATTGTTAAAATGAGGAGAAACTGATATGACAATATGGTGGGGAATACACAATCCATATGACAAACATCTGAGACAGGCAACATGACAATTTGCTGAACACACATCTATATAATGACTACAATGGTAAAAACATTTTTATATATTCATTCACCAATGCTGATGGCATGTGAGAATCTAATATATCTGGTATTAACAGTATTGCATGTGTACAACTGTATGCATTATCTACCAAAACATATTAGCAATCAGTAGTCTGAAAAATGAAAATATTGTAAATATGCTTCCTGATAATGAACTGCTGTACACAAGTCTCAGTAAACCTAGATTATGACTGTTTCTACAAAAACACCCAAAGAATTGGAGGCAGATGCAATACCAGTGTTGACCTGTGGGGTGTGCTAAATATGAACTGCTGTAATTAAAAGTATATCTGCACAAGCATCAGGAAACCTATGCTAAATATGAACTGCTGTAATCAAATGTCTATCTGTGCAATTATCAGAAAACCTAGGCTATAACTGTGTTTCTCCAAAAACACCCAAGGTGTTGGAAGCAGATGCAATACCCAAATTGATCTACAGGGCATGCTACAAAGTCTGCATCAGCAATCCAGACATTAACACAGAAGACACCCATTCATTCTGTGAATAGGCATACTATACATAACAGTTTAATCACTACAAAACACAGCCATACATACAAGTGTGTCAAACCAACACCAGTGAAAACACTCAGATTTATATGCAAAAGAAAACCTCTCAATATGTGTGACAGATAATCCAACCCAACCATTATTACCATTGTGGAGTACTATTCAAAACCTGTGTGCTGAAACAATGGCTCAATGTTACATGAAAGTTCAACATTTTGATTTCAATCACTGTTGTCAGCACAGCTATGGAGTGGTGATTTTACTTACTGCACTGATGCATGACGGATATTCCTGCATTCTAATTAATATACATGTTATTATGAAAAATACAGGCCTATAAACAGGGAACGATGCATTTAATTTCATAAAGCAGAAAAAAAATGATCAACATACCTAGGTTCATAGTTTCATAGGTGTTTACTAGGCTAACAACCACAAGGCCCTTTTTAAGCCTAGCCATGCATCCCAAAGCTCTGACAAGTTCTGATACCCTTGATAAGTGTAAGCAGGGGCTTGGGTGATGAAATATTTACAAGCTAGGACATGGGAGATGATCTAGTTACAAATTGCCTGTGTCCATTAGAAACATAGTTGCCAGACCAGGGATGAATTTCCTGTTCCCCATCCAGTTGTCCAAGTTGCACTTGAATTGTGTTAGGGAGAAGCTCGGCTTTACATGGGTGGGGAGCCTGTTCCAGAGATGGGGTAATCTCTGGGATACATACCTATCTCTTCAGCAGGTACTATATATATCACAGGCAAGGTTCAAGTCCTTAGAATGGGTAATTCTAGTGCTGTTTGTTTTGCAGATATGCAGGAGTTACATCAGAGTGGGGTCTGACAATGGCTGTATGTCAAGGCATTGGCTTCCTTCAAAAGCCTGTAGGAGACAGAATACAGGGATACAGCCTTGAGGCAGTCTGCATAGGACATTTTACATAAGCCCTGTATTATTTTAGTGAGGAACCTCTGTGGACATTCCAGTTGTTGCATATGCCTGGCTAGGTACATACCAAAGGGGGCATTGTACTCAATGATAGGTCTGATGAATGCCGAATACAGTGGAATAATGACTTCCATGGACTTAATTGCCATACCTTTGTTTATAAGTTGTTCAACATAGAATGATTTCCTTACTACTATAGACACATGATGGTCAAAGGCTAGATTACTATCTATGTATGTCCCTAAGTCCTTGACTACTGGGTCAGCTCTAAGGGGTGTGTTGTCAATGTGTCTATATCGCAATGTTGAAGACGCATTACTTCAAATGCATCTTCATTGAACCCATAAAAATGAATCCTGAAAACAGCGAAACTACATATAAGTGATTTCGTAAGAAATCGCTTGTCCAAAAATAAAATATATCACTACACACAAAACAAAGTAGGGGGCTCTGCCCCCACACCCCCAGAGTGGAGGGCTGTGCCCCCCGCACCCTCTAACTAAATATACCAACTCCAAGATCGCACTACAGTTTACAAAACAGCAAACTACCGGAGGTGGGCAAGCAATTTCTTTCCCAGGGAAAGAAATCACTCATATGTCCCTTCACTGTTGACGCATTCGAAATTATGCATCTTCGATGATCTAATAGGAACTTGTTGTCAATATGATAGTTACCGGGTGGATGACTTCCCAAAGGATACTATTATGCATTTCTTGGCATTTAGTCTATGTATGTAACACTGAAAAATACCTATGTCCTTCAACTACTCCTCAAGCCTGGGCATCCTCTCAATGCACATGGCTCGGTTCCTACTGCAATCCTCTTTGCCTGAAATCAGAAAAGAGAAAGTATCAATGATTTAATCATCAAATAACAGTGATATACATTTTTCAGCACAGTTGTAGACAATTTATTTGAGAACAGCATTAGATAATCACAATATATATTTTTAGTGTTACATACAGGTGTCCACATCTTTGAACACAGATAGGAGAACATGAGATTCAAACCTGCAGTTACAATCTATATCTAAACCCTAAGCTTGAGAGCTACCTATGTAGCTAACACTTCTTGACTAAAAAAAAGTCTTGAATGCAGTGAAAAGGTTTCTTGTTATGATATCATCTGGATGGGGGGGTGGTCTACTAATAAGAATCTTGGCTTAGGATTTTTAAGTATGAACATGTCCTGGTCATGTAGCTAAATAGTTTTAAAATTTCTTTCACGTCAGCACTGTATTCAGAAACATTAACAGTAATGGACAGCATCCATTCCTCAGACAGTGGGACAGTGTCATGTAGCATAGTGCACCTGTGAACAAAACCATACAAGTTGTTGTACATAAGTAGACACAGTAAGGTATGTGTGTGGACCGTGATATTCCTTGCCAAAGTGGACATCACTAAGAAAATGCATACATCTTCCCTTTTCTGCATTTCAACTGTTAGTCTGCCCATCCCACTCCCTCAAAAGATGCGGATGATGTTGTTAATGAATTGAATATAATATTTCATGCTAAAACAGACCATGATAGTACTTTTATAAAGTATACAATATTAACCAAAAAATTACTCAGACATATAATAGTCTTAGCAAGCTTTACTGACCCAGCTGTTAAACAGCTGATGGATATGTTAGTAGGAATTCAAGGAACACCCAGGTTCTTTGCAACCATGTTCGAAATATATGTTAACATCAATAAGTGGAATATTCTTCTCTAAATAAATGGTCTGGGTAGATTAAAGTAAGACAATGGTGCCAGATATGTGTCCTCTTAATGGATTTGAATACACAGCATGCCAAAATATAGGCATGTTAGCTTGTTTCTTTACAAGCAGAGCTAACAGCCAGCACAGGTTATTTTTAAACAAACAGCTCTATAAACCCTGTTAGAAAGCTGATGTTATCAGAGCATTATGGACTATGGGCATATTTGTAGGAATTTTATGAGTAACTTAGTTATTTGTGAATATACACAACAGAAACCTTAATGCCAAGTTTTGGAATATGCTTCTCCAAAGAAGTGCTATGGGTGAATTAAACCAAGATAACAATTATAAATATATGTTTCCCCTTTGTGGATTGAAACCTACAGCATGCCAAAATTTAGACAGCAGTCAAAAGGGTTTTCAGTTTAGAAAACAGCTTCTGCAGGTGTTTATTAGAAGTCCTGCAGAGAACAGATGAATACAGAAACTGCAAAAACTTACTGGATATTTTACTGTAAAGAAATAACAGCTATCAACATATAACTGAAAACATGTGTAAGCAGTCAGACATGCATTTCTTTTTAGCTTAAATAAACATGTGTGTGTGTACTTTCTTAGGAGGAATTAATGAAGTTATGTATGTTTTTTATTCCAATGTCTAATGGTGCAGTAGGCAATACTGTGGTCCTATAATGCAAAACTACAAAGTGCTCAGTCATCCGCAGCCTAGACACTATAGACATCAATGATATACAATGGCAGTGGCTATGTGAAATTATGTCATTAGATGTTAAAACATATGTACATCTACAAAGATCATAAGTATGAATATTATACACATTATTAAATAAATTAATAACATGGGAATCAAACCCGCAGTTACCAGGACATCATTTACAAAGTCCACTTAATTATCCCCATGAAATAATTGTCACAGCAGTACTAAATGGTTATAAGAACATCTATCTGACATATATATATATATATATATATATATATATAGGGCAGAGAAATACTTGTAAAATCCATAAGAATGGTCAATTATCCATCGAATATTGACACTTACTGTAGGGATCTACGGGCTGCCTGAGCAACCCTGTCTTAAATCCTCATCATCACTCCGATGCAGATCATCATATTGGTGGTGAACCTGCACTCCAGTGTGGTAGATTCCTGTCTTTCTTTGGTGCTCCCTCCTGATCTGGTTCCATACATCTATCATGGTGAAGTTCCTAGGTCTGACTCATCTTCTGCACCAATCTAGCATACACAGTCAACATCTGGGTTGTCTCCTGGTCAGTCCAGTTGAGCACATGGACATGTTGCAGTCTCCTCAAAGTAGCCATAATGAACCTCAAGTAAAAGAAGTCTGTAAAATACAACCACAGAGAACTGCTCACTGCAGTAACACTCATTTCACAGTTAGCAATGGTCTGATCAGTAAATGTATGAAACTCGGTATTTGAAAGGGGTGCTGATGTCATGTTATCAGATCACTGGAAGATAATGGGTGCCTGCCACACATGGTACCATTTAGCGATACTTATTGGATGTTTCCACAGAACACCTAGGTATTATGGTGCATGAAGTCAGTTTACATGGAGGTGTGCAAATGGGAATCATAAAACTTGAATTTTAATGAACCTCATTAATTATGTATGGCACAAATGGTACTTAAAGGGGGTGCTCATTAAGTGCACTTTGATTCTGTGATTCGGAGTGAGAGGTACATTTACAATCAGTAGCATTTCTGTTTTGGTGATTAGTAAATCTCTTCAAGTCCATCATTTCCAAAGTTACATGGTTATATTAATTGTTACTCAAAATGTTACCTTTAATACAAGTTGTTATAATTTACTGGAGTGATGTTGGTTTAAACTTTAGCAGGTACTGCTATTTTAAATAAGTGATTTCAGTCTCATATGCAGTTGTATAGACAGATTTGTATTGCAAATGTTTACAGTATATAACGGCTGATTTGAGGATCATCCCCAATTCTTACTGGTAATTCCTTGCACTCTACAGTGTAACTATGGGACCTACAGATTTTGTCACTATCCATATCTAGCATGTGATGCTGATATTACAGATATTTTTTAATTTGTCTTTCTTAATAAAGCTGTTAAAAATGTATGCTGATGCAGTAACTGATATTTCTTCAATGATGCTTCTTAACAAAAGTGTTATCACTACTAGCTCAATATACTAAAGATCCATGCTGTCTGCTGCCTATGGATCCTGAGGTTTTCTAAAGCTTTCCATAAGTTGTTACACTGTTACTTGCTGTAGTATCTTAATGTGAAATGCATGCAGACCCCTGTGGCATGTTACTGTTGTCTATGGACCTATATTCAACATGTATGTAGTATGAGGGGTTTTAACCCCCCCTCATAAAGTCTGAAGATATTGCAAGCTATGTTGATTCTACAAATGTTACATATGAAGGCATTGTTCTTTTTTATATGTCATGCTAGCATTTATCCCAGACAATGTTATACAGATCTTTTCATTGCACGGGAATGCATGCTGTTTAAGTTGACATATGCTGTTCACAGAATCAAATGCATAAATCTGCTCAAGCAGGAGTATTATCACTGTCATTCAGAAGGCCAACTTTCCTAGGAGTGACAACTTCTCACCCCAGGAAAAGGGCATCATAATTGATGCTCTCTGGCAACATGGATGGAGACTTCTAGGCCATTCAAGCTATGAGGTTTAGAGACATGAAATCTGGACCGACTTCACCATCATGCTCAATGCAGTTGGAGGCCACAACCGATAATGCGATCCCTGTAGATAATGTTGCTCAGACGTGATGCTTTGTGCAGTCAACAGAGTGAGACATTATGAGAGATCAAGGGATACCACTAGTGGTGGACCTCCTTGCCCCCTTCTGTGATATTACAGTATTTCTGACCTGACTGCATACAGCAAAAGGTGACCGACACATCCCAAATCGAAGCTGGCGTTCCAGACCTAACATGTATTTCCTTCTTTCAATTACATGGCTGGGTATAAAGAAAATCACCAGATATTGCTGTAGTGTGCATATTCATGTATTGTTTTTAATTTACAGCAGCAGAGTTGAGCTGTGCACATACATCCACACAGGGTGAGGCTGATAAATGTAATTCTGATAACATTTATTGATACTGCTGAAGTACAGACAGAGCAGTCCAAACAACCTTTGTAATGCTGTTTGCAGTAATATTCACACGTCCATCTACTTCAAGACTAAACCAGGGATCATCAGGTGAGTGTCTCCATACTGTTACTGTGACCATTACCTGTTATTGCCTCAGCCTCATTTCATTGCACTGCTGTTTACTGTCATAATGCTACTTACCTAACATCGTACACTACAGATATATCCAGTGGAGGCCCAAGCTGTGCAGGTTCAAGTGCAGACAGATCAGAGATGTTAAAGCAAAATTGTCACAGCTTGCATCAATATGTAGCACATGTGTGATACATGACACTTGTGTCAATATTTGTTAGCACAGGTACATCTGGTGTACATTTGCTACGTCCATCACATTATTATTTGCAGCCCATGTTACTGTGTTGTATATGTGATGCTGTCAGTATTGTTTTTGCTAAATACATGACTATGTTGTCTTTCTCTTTACTTTCCAACTGCAGGATCCACAGTACTACCCACAACCTCTCCACTGCAGGAGTCTGTCAGTGATATGCTATCCACTCTGTTCCATACCTGTCATTGCTGTTAATCCTGTTGTTGTCTTCCATTAGTACTGTGTCATTCTTCCAATTCCTAGGCCAGTCTCCATCAGGGTCTATATCAGCATATTGAAAATTTAATAATTCGAATCACAAAATATCGAACTGAAATGATCAAACTATTACATTTTCGAATGCAGATATAAAAAAAAAAAAAAAAACTGCGTCCCCCCCCCCCCTCACACACACCCCTTGCTACTTAAATATACCAACTCCAAGACCGCACTACATTGTAGTAAATGGAAATCTCCCCTTATGGAGATTTCCATTTACCCGTTCGATGTTCTGCACTTTTGGCATTCTCATGTCGACAATATCGCATTCGATATTGTCAACGTTCAAGATGCTGATAGGAACCCTCTCCATCAACGTCATCCAGTGCACATGTGTATGTCACACCTTCTGTATGTTTTAACTATGTTCACCTGGTTAATGTTGGCAATGATGTGATCACTAATGTTGTTTTTCCCCCCACAATAGTTAAAGTTCATCCCTTTTCAATAGCACCAACTTCCCATCATGTGTTGCCAGGTGTGTGTTTTTTGATTCCTCACATATGTCATGCATGTTGGCCTTGTAACCAAATGATATACTCCATGTATGTAGATTCTATGAAACATGCATACAACAGACCTCATGCAAAGTCATTATTATTTGTAAAATTGCAGTGGAATGTATATGTCATATGTCTTTGATGATATCATGTAATGCAAGTACATTGTCCTGATCTGTGTCTTTGTATCTTGTACCACATCAACTATCTGTATCATCCAGCAGTCATGATCAAAATAAGCAATTTATTGATGACCCCAAAAATGTCTATAGAGAGTTGGGAAATAAGGTAAAAAGGAAATGAAAGACTACCAAAAAAAGAAGAAATATATACATTTTAGAGAAGTATCTATGAAGATCCTGTGGAATATAACAAAGATGCTAAATGGACAGAAGAAGTAAAAGAAAGAATAAGAAGTTTAAAGGTATAGGATATGAAATGGGATGAAGTAACAGCCAGAGAGATTGAAACACAGTTAAGAAAAGCCTCTAAATGGAAAACCCCAGGACCAGATGCAGTACCTAACTTTTGGTTAAAAGTATTAACATCTTTGCAGGAAGAATTAGCTATGAGTAAGAACTATTTATATGCGCACCCCGAACAGACACTAACCTGGCTAACAACAGGAAAAACAATGCTACTACTTAAGAGTGAACCTGCAAACTACTGTAAAAACTATAGACCAATAACTTGCCTTCTGACAATGCATAAACTATACACTGGAATTGATGCCAACAGAGTTTATAGTCATTTAAAAGAAAACTTATTTATGGCAGTAGAACAAAAGGGCAATAAAAGAAAGTCATATGGAACAAAGGATCATTTGTTGTTAAATAAAGTCATAATGGAGAACTATAAAAAGGGGAAGAATCTAAGTATGGCATGGACTGACTATAAAAAAGCATTTGATAGTATCTCACATTCATAGATAAAAGAGTGCTTAAAAATATATAAGTTACACCCTACACTGATCAACTACAGTATGGTGATCATGAAACAGTGGCAGACTACTTTGCAATTAAGCCATGATGTAGGACAGATTATTATCCCAAGGATAAAAATTCAAAGGGGGATATTCCAGGGTGACTCTCTGTCACTGCTGCTATTCTGCCTTGCCCTTAACCCATTAAGCTGTCTACATAACAGCTTAGGCCATGGCTATAATTTGGCTCTTAGAAAACAGCAAAGTATAAAGACTTTTCATCTTTTTTTGTCAATGAGTTATAACTGTATAGCTCATCAGATGAGGAACTGAAAGCACAACTGCAAGTTGTCAAAACTTTTTTAATGGTAAGCTCTGAACAGCCTATCTATTGCTAGGGGAGTGTTTTCCAGCTCTAGTTTGCTGCACTATTGGACGTTTTGGGCTGCTTCTACCCTTTCAACTTCCTGCTTTAAAACCCGTGTTTGCCATGGCTTGTGCATGTATTTACCTCAGCAGAGACTCTTGGGGCATCCAGCGGAGAATTACAGCAGCAGAAAGGAGAGAGAGAGACTTTAATTGAATCAAAAGATCTGTTTCTACTTATTTTTACCTGGCGCACCTTATCGTAAGTGTTTTGTGACTGTGCTAAGTTACTTTACTGCATTTCTGCCAGTTTTTACATTGCACTTTACCAGATTGACTGTTTTAAATTGTATTTAACTGTTACAGGCTACCCACTGAAGTGCACTAGTCATTTAGAGCCTTATAAGTGTGTTTTAATCCTGCATTTGCTGCCTCCCTACTTCTGAAAAAACAAACAAAATAAAAAACTATTACAAAATCCTATCTGCCTCCTTGTTTCCCACCTTTTTTTAAACCAGTATAGTCCAGATCTCAGATTTGCTGATTTTAGGACTGTGTATTTTGTTATGAGTGGACCAGACCTTCCAGAGATAGAAAAAAGTCTTGCAGCCTATCAGTGGCAGTGGCAAGCTCTGAACAGCCTATCTATCACTAGGGGAGTGGTTTCCAGCTCTAGTTTGTAGTACTATTGGCTGTTTTGGGCTTTTTCTATCCCTTTCAACTTTCTGCTTTAAAACCCCTGTTTGCCTGGTTTGCACTTGTATTTACCTCGGCGGATCCTCTTAGGGCACCCAGCAGAGAATTACAGCAGCAGAAAGGAGAGCAAGAGACTTTAATTGAATCAAAAGATCTGTTTCTGCTTATTTTTATTTTCTATTACTACAACCTATCGAATCCACTATCTTCTCTCCCTCTCTTCTATCCTCCCCACCTATCAGCAAACAGCCCTAATTATCTCCCCGCCCACCTCCCTTCCCCTCTACTCTGATACTGCCCTTCCCCTGTACTTGCTTCTCACAATAGTTAACCCAAACATGCATATTACCAGAATGTTCTTATATACCCTACTACCCACCCTTGTCACAACCTATATCCTAACTATGTATGAAACCCAACATCTTACCAGGTATCACTGCCAGGTAGGACACACCGAATCCCCACATGAAAAACCAGCCTTTTTGAGATATATATCAAACCAGGACACTAAAACAAGACAAAACTTATCCTCATTTATTATCCAACAGACTATCAACCCACACCACACCAGTCCTAAAGCCAGACTTTTTGACAAACTTTTAAATAAACTTATGTGTACCATTATACAGTACAGACTAAACCTTATAATCTGTGCAGATATCCACCACAATCCTGGCCATATTACCCTTAACCCACCATCTAATAGAGATAGCTATAACAAAAATATAATCAGTAGACCCACCAAATCCCTCTTGATTTGCCATCTTAATATAAGAAGTATAAACAAAAAAATACATGAACTTCATGCCCTTTTAGATGTCTGTTCCCCTGAGATATTATGTCTATCTGAAACCTGGTTAAAACCATCTACCACTGATAATGAAATTCTTCCACCTGGCAATAATCTACATAGACTAGATCGGGCTACGAGGAAAGGGGGGGAGGTGTAGCCATCCTCTATAAATCTGAACTAAACGTAACTATTGAAACTATCCAACCACCTCAGATCAATAACTCTGAAATATTAGCTACCAAATTTCATCTGAACAAAAGTAAAAGCATTAATATCATCTGTATGTACATTCCTCCAGGAAATAATGTAGCTACACTCGAGGACACCCTTCACTGGCTATCCTCTCAGTATACCCAAGAAACCCTAGTTCTGGGAGACTTTAACGTAGACTGGGGCTCCTGTTCATCAAAATCCCCCTCCATTCATATTAACCTTTATGCATTAACTCAAACAATAGCCACCTCTACCAGAATTGATAAACGCTTCCATAAAGAGAGTATACTGGACTGGATACTTGTAAATAGTATCCCCCTAATGTACACTGCAGGTACCCTCCCAGATGATCTAAGTGATCATCTCCTAACCTATATAATTAAGCAAAAAGCTAACACCCCACAACAACCCTTGCTCAGGAAGGTTAGAAGCAAAAGCGACCTTGATCCTGCTAAACTTCAACTGGAACTTAAATCCTGCAACTGGACTATACTAAAGCATCTCACCTTAGAGGAAGCTGTAACCTATTTTAACAACAAATTTATCGAAATCCTAGACCTACATGCTCCTGTCCTCCTAAAAAGAATAAAAGGAAATAATGTTCCTTGGCTTTCCAAAGAAACAAGAACAAAAATCTATAGTAGAAATAAACTATGGGCCACCTGGCGAACTACCAAAAATCCTCAGGATCATAATAGATATAGACATGCACGGAATGAAACAAAAAGACTTGTCCTACTGGATAAAAAACACTACTACTGTAGGCTACAGATGAATAATAAGAATAACCCTCAAAAATTCTGGGCTGGGATCAACAAATTACTGTATCCAGGTAAAACATCAATGCCTAACCCAGCTGCCAACTCAAATAAGACCCCAGTACAGGTTGCAGACAGCTTCAGTCATTTCTTTACTGAAACTATTCAAGCTCTTGCCAGCCAACTACCTCAAAGTTTCCCTGATGAAAATAACAACAACTCTAGCAGCCAAAACCTATTTTGCTTTCAGCCTGTACCAACCTCCTTTATATGCAAGCTTATCAAAAAACTAAAACCCACCACCCTATCTGCAGACCAACTCCCAGCTGAATATCTACAAATGACAGCTGACGCTATTGCCTTTCCAATCTCTATTCTAATCAACCAAACCATTTCCGAAGCCAAAATTCCCAACATCTGGAAAGCATCTTATGTTATTCCATTACATAAAGGAGGTCCCTCTACTGAATATTCCAACTACAGACCCATAGCCATACTCTCCCCACTAGCTAAGATAATGGAGAAATGCATACACAAACAACTTATGCAACATCTACTCCAGAATGACCTGATGGCTGATACCCAACATGGCTTTCGACCACATCATAGTACAACCTCTGCCCTATTATCCTTCACTAACACCATTAATGATAACCGCAACAATAATCACACCTCGTTTGCCCTCTTCCTAGAACTTTCCAAGGCCTTTGACATGGTGGACCATCAACTTATGATTTCAACCCTGCAAAATCTCAGACTACATCCCAGTGCCCTTCTATGGTTTAAATCCTATCTCAGTGACAGGCAACAAGCAGTCATCTGGCAGAATAAGCTCTCAGATCTATTACCCAATACTATCGGAGTCCCACAAGGCTCCATACTAGGACCACTATTGTTTTCCATCTTTATTAACGATCTCCCTACCATCATACCAAACATCAGCTGTATCCAATATGCTGATGATTCCACTCTGATCTGCTCAGCTACATCTCCAGATGATCTAAAAAGGGATACCCAGGCTACTTTTACTGTTGTAGAAAACTGGCTATCTAAACGTCTCCTACTACTAAATCCCAAAAAAAACAAAATGCTCATATTTCCACCAACCCAAAGGTCCATACCTTTCTCCTTTACCATGCAAGCTAATGATGGGACAGTCATCTCCCCTGACCCCAATACCAAATTGCTATGTGTTACTATAGACAATTACTTAAAATTTGACCTCCATGTAAGCCAGACAATCAAAACCATAAACAAAAAACTCGGTTCACTCTACAGAGTTAAAACCTTCCTCTCCCCATAGCTAAAATAGCCATTGCACGCTCGCACCTACTATCCACCCTCCTATATGCTTCCCCACTTCTAGAAAACATAAGTAAATCTGAACTTAACAAACTTACAGCCTGCTATAATCATATCGCCAGGTTTGCTATGGGTTCTCCTTTCAGAACCCACCACTGCATTAACCTCAAACAACTTGGATGGTTGGAATTTCCCAATCTTGTCAAGTATAACCTGCTAATATTGGCTAATAAAATCCTAAAGAACCCAAATAACACTCCAGCCCTTAGTCACCACATCTTCCCCCATAATAATTCAAGACTGCTCCGCTCATCCAATAAGCTACAAATACAAACAACAAAAATTAACAACGCGGCTGGCACGGCCCTATTTGCAAATTCTGTAAGTAGAACCTGGAACAAACTTCCTGATGCCATTGCCATGCTCTCCTCCCCAGACCAATTTAAAGCCTCAATCAAACAATACCTGGAACAAAAATGGATATGCCACTGTGACAAACCTGACTAACTCTAAATAATGCATGTAATTTACTTATTTAATTTGTGTTTTCCTTTTTGTAATGTAATACCACCCTCAAAACTGGAAATTTGTAACACTGATTGTCTGAATGTACTTCTACCTGTATTCCTTTTCTTAACTACAATAATACCTAAAATGTAAATATTATATATAATCAATGTCTTTTACTCTACTGTTATCATTCTTGTTTTCTGTTGGAGCTTATCTCCCCTGGCCTTCGCTGAAAATGGACTTGGTTCCAGTCAGACTCACCCGGTCAACAAATGTAAAATAAATAAATAAATAATAAATTTTACCTGCCACACCTTATAGTAAGTGTTTTGTGACTGTGTTAAGTTACTTTACTGCATTTCTGCCCGTTTTTACATTGCACATTACCAGATTGACTGTTTGAAATTGTATTTAACTGTTACAGGCCACACACTCAAGTGCGCTAGCCATTTAGAGCCTTGTACGTGTGTTTTAATCCTGCATTTGCTACCTCCCTACTTCTGAAAAAAACAAACAAACAAAAAAAAACTACTACAAAATCCTCTCTGCCTCGTTTCCCACCTTTCTTTAAACCAGTATAGTCCAGATCTCAGATTTGCTGATTTTAGGACTGTGTATTGTGTTGTGAGTGGACCAGACCTTCGAGAGATAGATGGAAGCCTTGCAGCCTATCAGTGGCAGTGGTAAGCTCTGAACAGCCTATCTATCACTAGGGAAGTGGTTTCCAGCTCTTATTTGTTGTACTATTGGCCATTTTGGGCTGCTTCTATCCCTTTCAACTTCCTGCTTTAAAACCATGTTTGCCCAGGTTTGCTCACCGTGCAGCACTGCTTAGCTAGGGTTAAACTATTCCCAGTACCAGAAAGTCTGTTCTTCACATTTTCCCTTAGAACTTGCTGTTTTTCAGTAATAGCACTAAAATCTGAATCCCTGTGACTAGCACTTGCTCTAGAACTTCTAGAAAGCACTAAAGAAGCCGTAGACTAATACAA
The DNA here is from genome assembly GCF_019279795.1 of Protopterus annectens. NCBI lineage: Eukaryota > Metazoa > Chordata > Ceratodontiformes > Protopteridae > Protopterus > Protopterus annectens. Next base: position 1,552,173,949 of record NC_056729.1, on the reverse strand, counting down.
GCACTAAAATCCAATCATAAGCACTAAACAACCTAAAGTTGCAAGTACCTTGCCAAGGTAAGGAAAAACAGCTCTTGTACTTTACTAAAAAGCACCTAACCAGGCATGCCCAAGGGTCAGCTTCTGATGATTTCTCCTGTCCACCTGGTGAATCTGGGCATACTGGGGCAATGTAGCAATTGTCTCATGTACACAGACAACCCTCTCCTCCTACCACCAAATACTACAACCTGGGAGAGATGCAATTAGATAGCCAAACTGGAAGTAAAACTCTCTCCAGCCAAGATAGTGCTAGACAGTCAAGAGGAGAAGGTAAACATCTGCACTACACCTCAAGCAACACATAGCCCTACAAAACCCAGACCATCAACACCCACACATAGTAGCCCGAAGCCCACATATGTGGAGGCTCTTAACATTAACCTACCCAAATAACGAGGACCTCCAAAGCTGAAACACAAACAAACACCATTCACAACCAAAGCAACACATAGCTCACAACACCAGTGTGCCACCCAAAAACAGCCCCTAAGGTAAGACAACGTACCAAATACTTTAGACATAGGTGACTCTATAGTTAGGCACACTGATGTACCACTTACCAGACTGAACAAGAAGAAAATTACAGTCAGCTGCCTGTCGGATGCCAGGATCCACCACATAATGCATGCACTCAAGTCACTCCACAACAAGTACAAATACGACTCTGTCATTGTCCATGTTGGTGTGAATGACCTGAGACATACCTCCCTGGACTACATGAAAAGAGACATGGAGGAGTTCTCCGATCTTGTAGCCCAGGCAGGTATGGCCCTAGCCCTGAGTAGCACCCTGCCTTCTCCCAGAATGACACCACAGTATAAGAACAAAATGATTGACTTCAACAATTGGCTAAACTTCTGGTGTCATTCAAAGGGGATCCAGTATCTGTCTGCCTGGGAACGACATGATCAACAGACCACAATGCTATGCCGGAGATGGCCTGCACCGGTCACCCTTGGGATTCAGGATATTGGCTAAGGCCCTTGCCACCCCTATAGTGCCCTTTTAGGCAAGGTTCAAATGACAAATTCACCACCATAACAGGTACAAGCAAGCAAAATCTGAGAGTAATGCTACTCAGTGCTAGAAGTCTAAACCTCAAAATGGACTTACTCAAGGCACTCCTTAAAATGGAGAACATCGACATCTGTGCAGTGACAGAGACCTGGTTCAAGACTCCAAAGAGCAATCCTGGATTACGAGGCTATAATTCATACCACACCTTTCGGCCACCTAACCTGGACTGAAACACTAAAGGTGGAGGCGTGTCCATATTCATCAAGGATACCCACACCTCCAGGCTAGTTGCTCAGCATAATGCATCCGAGATTATCCAAGTGCAACGAACTCTGGGCAAGACCGCAATCCAAATTGTAACTTGCTACAGATCCCCCACCATGCCCCAGGATTCCCACTCCTCATTTCTTGAAACACCGGAAAAATTAGGGTACAACACAACACCCTAATAATGGGTGATTTCAACTACCCCACCATTAACTGGGAAAACTACTCATGCACCAACTCTTTTGCTCAACATTTTCTGGAATTCATAAATTCCAACACCTTGGATCAACTTATTCACACCCCCACCAGTGGCAGCAATATCCTAGACCTGATCATTACCAACATGGGTGACCAGTGTTCCACACCAGAGGTCAGTTCCTCATTGGTCAGATCCGACCACAAGCTAATCAGCCTAGACATCCACATCCCGCCCCCACCCCACATTAGGGAAACCACTGTAAAAAATTTCTCCAAAGCCAACTTCACGCTTCTTAAGACAGAAGTGGCAAGCTTCACGACACCCATGCAGATGGACAATAGAGGTACGACTGCTGAATCCTACACAAATGCACTTTATAAGCACTTACACGAGTGCATGGATCGTGCTATCCCTAACAGAACCAAGATGCTATCCTCCAAAAAAAGGAAGCCAATCTGGTGGTCCCCTGCCATAAACAAACTCTACAAGAGACGAAAGAAACTGTTACAAAAAAAAGTATAATCCCATGACTGGAAGAACTCCCAGGTCAGCCTCAGTAGGAAGCTGAGATCCTTCATAAAATCCTCCAAAGCTAGTTATGAAAACAAAATCACCACTGATTCTAAAGGCAACCACAAAGCATTCCATAGCTATGTCAAGAATCTCAATGGCAACACTCAGATCTGCTCTGATTTACAGCACACTGGCACTAAATATACAGAACCAACTGATATTGCCAACATCCTGGCAGATAGGTGCAGTGCTAACTTGACCCCCCCCACCCCTAAAGGGCCCATCTCTATACCGGAAGAATGCAAAGTTCCTTTAATCACAGCTGCACAGGTAAAAACCACACTCTCCAAAGCCAAGAACACAGCATCCATGGGTCCTGACAACATCCCAGGCTGTGTTCTACATGAACTACAGAATGAACTGGCACCCCACCTAAGCACCATGTTCAATCATAGCCTCACCTCAAGCTTTGTATCCACAGAATGGTGCACAGCAATGGTTATCCCACTCCACAAAGTGGGATCAACCATGGACCCCGGGAACTACCACCCCATCAGCCTAAAGAGACTGGTCTGCAAGGCCATGGAACGTATCATCATGGAACTTATAAACAAAGATATTAGTAATCTCCAAATTCTGGACCCCACCCAGTTCAGGTTTGTGAAAGGCAGATCATGTCTCCTACACCTGATAGACTTCTTTGAAGCAGTCACCAAAGCCGTAGACAAGGGTAGGATGGTTCCCGCAGCCTATCTAGATCTCACCAAGGCTTTTGACACCATCCCCACTCTAGAATTATAGATAAACTCACTAAACTAGGTATAAATCCCTATGTCACAAGATGGGGTGCCATCTGACTCACTGACAGAATCCACACTGTGAAAGTAGCAGACTCCAAATCCGACTTCAGACCAGTGACAAGTGGAGTACCACAGGGTTCAGTCCTGGGTCCTCTCCTGTTTGGTATCTAATTTTCTGAAGTACAGGCTAACACAGAATGTCTTTGGCTAATGAAGTTCACAGATGACTGCAAACTAGGAGCCATAATTGAAACTCCTAACAATGTGGACATCCTACAAAATGGCCTCACTGAGTCAGATGCCAAGTGTCAAAGCCATGGCCTCAAGCTCAATGCCAAAAAGTGCATTTTCATCCCCCTTGGTAAAAACTCTGTACCCATGAGCTACCACATAGGTGGTAGTCTACTTAACACCAAAAGTGTGATAAGAGACCTTGGGACACAGGTGGACAGTAGTCTCTCCTTTGATAATCACATTGCCACAGTTGTCAGGAAATCCTTCTATGTGGCACACCTCATCACAAAATGTTTCTCATCCAGGAAAAAGGAGGTCATTGCTCCCCTCTACTCATCACTCATTAGACCCATTATAGAGTACAATGCCCCTTTTGTATGTACCTCACAAGACATCTACAACAACTGGAAAGGCTGCAGAAATACCTCACAAAGAGAATTACTGGCCTCAAACAGATGCCCTATGCAGACCGTCTCAAAAAACTCCAGCTTTACTCCATCGCATATCACCTACTCAGAGGTGATCTCTGCCTAACATACAAAGCTATGTCAAACCCAGAGCTGTTGGACATGCTCCACTTAAAGAAATCCCAATCCCTCCGAGCTACACGCTCTAGGGACCTAAACCTTGTCACCACAATAAACAGAAAATGGTTGAGGGATAGATTGCTGTCCCAGAGACTTCCCATGCTCTGGAACAAACTACCTATCTATATCAAACAAAGCTCCTCATTAGCACTCTTCAAGAAAAATCTTGATAATTGGATAGGAAATAGGAAATTCACCCTGGGGAATCACCTCTGTGGCTCTGCTTGACAGGGGCACAGGAAAATAATTTTATTGGGTGGCAAAAGCCAGGGTACCTTTTCGGCTAGGCTTGTATAGGCCCTAGGGCGGTAGCCTACTACCGTCCAATGAACCTATGAACCAGTTGTCTGTCTAACCAGTATCTATCAGTTATTTGTTGATCTGACAACTGGTTTAGTTGCAGCTTTGTTCTGACTCTAGCTGCCTGCCTTCTAGGGTGCACAGCCACAGCATCATTTATGGCTTGTATCACTGCAGCCTGCTGAAGTTCATTAATAGCAGGTTGCATATTTGTATATGTTTTGATGTTTTACTACAGCTTGAATTCTTTGGGGTTCAAAAAACATACACTGAGAATTTCAAAAATGGAGTCAGCATGGCTGTTTGGCACATTTAAGTTGTGTTGTGCATGCATGATGTGTTTTGGAATCAGGATGGCATATGAGCAGAATCCCTAAGTATCCCATGCCTTCAGCATTCTTCTGAGAACACGTCCACAGCAGGTGTGCTGAAGTCTTCTTTTGGCTTGTTGCTATGTCCACAAATAGCTTCTGTGAACTTTACGAAATCTAGCCCAACTTCTACAGACAGATTTTACACACAGACCTCTACAGATAGGTTTTTAAAGAAAGAAGTAAAACCACAGTACAATACATATAGAAGTGTACAGAATTATAAACAAAAAGTACTACAGGTAGAATGTTAGAGATAGATGTGTATGGCGAGAAGTCTACAAAATTTGAAATGCTGAATTTTATTAATAGAATTCTGAGCACATAATTATACAGATAGAATTAATGACACATAATTTAATGAATAGATTTTTAAGCAAAGCATTTTGGCCCTCTTCAAAAGGAACCTTGACGGTTGGATGGGAGAAAGGAAATTCACCCTGGGGAGCACGTCAGTCACCCTGCTAGACAGGGGTCCAGGGAAGTAAATAGTGTGGGAAGAAATAGCCAGAGAATTGTTATGGCTAGGCTTGTATAGGCCCTAGGGCTGATAGCCTAGTACCAACCTATGAACCTATGAGAGAATTCTAGACATAGAATTATTCAAAGAATTCAACAAGTAAAGCTATAGAACTACACATGTCCACTTCTGCAGCTAGAATTCTGTAAATAGAACTCTAAACTTATAGTTCTACAGATACAGTCCTAAACACAGAATTCTACATAGATGTAAAATAATTCTAAACATTAAATTCTACAAGTAGAATTCTACAATAAGAATTTTTCAGACATAATTCTAACACTGAATTAGACAGATCTAATTATAAGCATATTGCACAACAGAATTCAACAGACAAAATGTTAAGCAGAAAATTTCTACAGACAGAATTCTACATAAGCATGTCTAAACATAGAATGCTATAGATAGAATTCTCAACACAAAATCCTAGGCATAGCATTCAAACAAAACACAGCATACTGCAAAACAAATTATGTAGTTATGCAAATCTATACACAAAATTCTACAGATAGAATTCTAAACACAAACATATAGAAACAATAAGAAACAGAAGTCTACAGAAATTATTCTAAACAAGTGGTATGTTACACAAAATTCTAATTATACAGCTCTAAACAAAGAATTGTATAAATACAGTTCTGAATATAGACTTCTAACAGAATTTTACAGTTAGAATTCTACATTAAAATTACAAACAGAATTATATAGATAGAATTATACAGACATAATTTTAAAATATAATCATCAAACAGAACTGTTAAAAACAGCCTTCTATAGAAAGCATTGTAACAGTACAATTTTACAGAAAAAATATTCTGCACAATTAATTCATCAGTGAATGGAAGTTTATCATACAGAAACAATTGAAAATTCACTACAGCAATTATTAAGGGTGGCAACTTTAGGAACATTGAGCTACAGATAAGTAAGTACAGCAGGAAATAGGAACTCTAGGTAAGTAGTTAAATAATGAAGGAACGTTGAGCAAGCAAATATATTAAATGGCATTAAACAACAAGCAAATAAGTAAAATAACATTGATCAGGTAAATAAATAAATAAATAAATATAGATATAAAGTATTGGTAAGTAGTGGACTTGTGCAGGATAATGTCAACCAGCAGTTGGGAAACAATCTGGCTACAGGTTTCTGGTAGTCATATTATCAAATGTGTTCACATGAATCCAAATAAAAAAATACAACTTTTGTCTGGATCCAAATCCTAAACACTGTGTTCAGGAGTTTGCAGCTGTAACCACTATACCAATGAAAAACTGCCAACTCTCCTTACAAAAGTCTTAGTTTACTTTAAAATTAGCTCTATGGCACCACTTTGTGGTCTTAAGTTTTCACTCTCGATGTTCATGCAGTTGTTGCCTTTGACAGTTGCTGTAGTGAATGTTCAGTTGTTTCTAAATGATAAAGTGCAATATGCTCAGAAGAGATTTAACTCAAAGTTAGGAAGTCTGGTAATAGAAATAGAATTGTAAACATTCTGCAGATGAATTATAATCACAGAAAGCTAAGGACGGAATTCTACATATAGAATATCACATAGAGGTCTACATGTAAAATTTTAGACACACACTTTTAAACCTAGAGCAGTACAAACACAATTCTGAAAATATAATGTAATACACAGAAATCTTAAAGAAATATATAGAATTCTAAACACAGAAAATTCTATAGGTAGAACCCTGAGCAAAGAACATAGAGGTAGCTAATTAAGGAACTGTAGATAACTAAATAAGGAACTGTAGTTACAGAATTCTACAAATAGAATACTAAACTCCGATTTCTATCATTTGACTTCAAAGCACAGAGGTTGACATTTAGAAATGTATAGCAATAATTCCCCAAATAGAATTCTAAATAGACAATTGTAGAATAGAATTCTAAATTTGAAATTACTTCCATAGAATTCCTAACACAGAATTCTGCAGATAGAGGTCTACATAATGAGCTCTAAACATAGAATCATGCAGATAGAAGTCTAAAGAAAGGCTTCAACGAATTGAATAGAATTATATTATTCATAGTTTTTAGGATTCTACAGAAATAATTCTAAGCATGGAATTCTCCAGACAGAATTCTGCAATTAGAATTAGGCAAAATGTCAAAAACAATTCTATGGTTAGAAGTCTAAAGATAAAAATATAAATATCGATGTCTAAATACAGAATTTTTACAATTCCTCACAGAGAGATCTGGAGACAATTAAATACAGACTAGCTTTCAGAGAGAGAATTCTGTCACTGATTTCTACAGAAACCATTCTAACATAGAATTCTCCAAATGGAGTTCTAAACACAGAATTATCATTTAGAATACTACATTTTTGCAGTTATAATTTTACAGATAAAATCCAAAAGAAAGAAGTCTATAGAATTCTAAACACAAAAGTCTACAAAATCCTGCAAATATAATTCTCAACACATAATTGTACATTTCTGGCTAGCTGCAGTGTTGATAATGCTTACATTCTGCACATTTTTGGAACTGTTCACACTCAAATCAATTAGAAAATGATTTTAAAAATAAAATCATGGATATTGAAGAATTGATTATTTCTTGGAAGCTTGTAATTCCCACCAAGTGTCAGTACAGAGAAGTTATGAATTCTAATAATTATGTTCATGTTTATAAAGTAAAATAGTATAAATTAGATTTAAAAGCAATGACTTAGAAACTTTTTAAAATAGTGTTCTGAAATGTAAAATCTTGTTAATTAATCCCACACAACAATATCAAAAAGTCCAATCTTATTTTGGAAAAAATACTTCAAATTCTTATTTGAATAATTGGAACTTAGAATATTATTTACTGTCCCACTCAGATTATTTGTTTATATTAGTTACTTGATTTCCATAACAAGTTTTGCTTTCCTATATGTTTCTTATTTATGGTACATTAGGCAATTTATGTAGTATCCCACTTAGATGCCTTAAATTTGTTTTAGTTACTTGATTTCCATAACAAGATATTATTTCTCATATTTTCCTTATTTATGGTACATTATGTAATTTATGTAGGATACCAGTAGTATGTATTAGTAATTTACATCATAATGATATTCTAATATGTGGTAAACATATTTCATTCTTTATGGAACATTTCAAGAAGGAAAAATATGCTCTGATAGAGGTTAATTTCTAAAGTTCATAGTTTTTATATAGCCCTTTATTTAAATATTGTATATACATTTTTGTGTGTCATGCTTCTTTTTTCATGCATATTTTTTGTTTCTTGTGTTTACTTGCACTATAAAATCCTTCCAATAGAAAAGTTATTTGAAAAAATAGAGAATTCTGAAGAAAGGATTCTATACACAGAATTCTGCACAGTGAAGCCTACTAAATTGTAAATACAAACTTCAAAAGGTAGAGTTCTACATATTGCATTATAGAAAACAAATTCTATAGAATTCTAAAAATAAATCTGCAAATAGAATTCTAAATACAGAACTCTGATGTTAGAAGCCTAAGGTTAGAATTCTATAATCAATATTCAATGAAATTCTACAAATGGAATTTGAAATACAGAATACTATAGGAAGACTCCTAAGCACAATATTTAACAGGTTGATGTCTAAATACAGAACTCCACCTGTAGAATTTACAGATAAAATTCTAATCACAGAATTGTACAGTTAGAAATCTATCCACAAACTAATTCAGGCAGAATTATAATTCTGGAGGCAGAATCCTAAATAGAGAATACAATGGAATTATAAATACAGCCTTATACAGTCAGAATTGTTGTGATAGAATTCTACAGACTGAAGTCTCTAGAATTCTCAACACTGCATTTCCCAAATAGCATTATCTACACAGTTCTACAGATGCAATTCTAAGCACACAGCCTTCAACACAGAATTCTACAGACAGAACTCTAAACAAAAAATTATGTGACAATTCTATAGAGTACTGCATAAAAATTCAGAAGATACATTTTTAAACATATAAGCCCTGAAACTTTTCAAAAATAAGTGTAATCCTTGGAATGTAATAAGAAACTGTACCACTCGCTGTTACACCTAAACAAATTGCAGGAGCAAGCCCTAAACAATGTAAGGGCTGCACCCACCACACCCCAACTATGTTTATATCTCTGTAATGAAGACAAGATGGAATATTCTGAAATGTAACAATTTCAGTGTTAGTATATATTCCCTCATAATCACACAATCATTTGTACTGTTGTGAGTCAATACTTACTGTCCTGAAACACAAAGTTGGAATGCCATTAATTCTATGTGCAGATGTGTAATCCCAGAATTATACAGATATAATTATTTACAAATAATTTTACAAATCGATTATGACAGACTTTAGAATACATAAGAAAGTATTTTAAACTTGCAAACTCATGGATTAAATTTATTATTATTATTTATTTATTTGACATTTGTTGACTGGGTTAGTCCAACTGAGGAACAGCCCTTTTTCAGCAGAGACCGGGGGAGAAAAGCTCCACATTTAGTACAATCAAAAAATGTATACGCTAATCCTTTAAGTAGTACAGTAATCAAAGTGAGGACATAAGTAGTATAAACAAAATTCTAAAATGGAAAACACTGGTGCATCAGAAGTTATTTATATGACATAAGTAGTATGAACAAATCCTAAATGGAAAACATTTGTGCATCAGAAGTTGATACAGATACAATTATAAATGTATACAATTATAAATGCATAATTCTGCAGAAAGAATTCTAAATATAGAATTCTACAGATAAAATGATCAACAAAATAGTCTATTGATGCATATATCAACTCAGAATTCTACAGCAAGAACTCAAAATTCTAAACAAAGAATTCCAAGGACAAAATTCCAAAGCTAGAATTCTAAACATATAATACTAAGTGGAGATTCTTATAGGCAGACTACTATAGATAGATTTGCATTTGCAAAACAGTATTGCCCAGATAGAATTTTAAATACAAAATGTAACAGCTAGAATTCTAACTATAGAATTCTACAGGTAGAATTCCTCAGAGAGAGAGAGAAAGAGAGAGAGATAGAGATAGAGAGAGAGAGAGAGAGAGAGCTCTTTGGGAGGAAAAAGGGATAAGGGTTCAAATCTTAGTCCAGTTGTGGATATTAATCCTGCTTTGTGATATATCATATTTTCTAAGGATAGCATATAGAAGAAAACAACTAAATGGAAACAGGCTGATCATTTTGTAATGTAGAAACCTGATTAAGACTACATAACTATATGCAAATGACATTGCTATAGTACTGGATCCAACTTGCATAAAATTATAGCCACATGAACAATTAATTATTAAAGCTATTTGCTTAAACTGCTAAGTGAAAATGAAGTTCTGTATACACAGTTATATAAGGGATCTAATCCATGACTATTTTTTTAACTGAAAGTTATATTTCTAAGCTTGAACGAGATGCATTATGTGTTTTATTGTAAAGTATAACAGCAGACATTTGTGATTCTGAAACTGTACTTTTCCATAAGTCTGCATGTGGCATTAGGTATCATTAGACACTGTAACCAGACAAAATAGATTTTGAGAGCAGATAGATGAAGATTGTTTTCAGAAGGTATACAGTAGTCTTGATGATTGACGTAACCTATGGAAAAAAAGATAACTATACTACTCAGGCATGGTATTATTTACATTAAAATGGACAGCTCTAGGGTTCATAAGAATTGTAGAACATTACAAATGTGAACCCTTAGTTCATTATTATTTTGCATATAATGAGCTAAGAAAACATTCAATAATAGTATTAACAGTTAAAAATCATATATTCCTATAAGAACTGCACCTTTCATTTCATAATAAAAAGATCTACTTTTAGGAGGAAGTAGTGTTTTGCTGAATTTCAAATAAACATTGTGCTAGTTTTTTTAAATAATGCACTCATTTTGCAACAATAATTATTTTTTCCTGTTAATAAAATGTCATTACAAAGTGTCTTCTAAAAGAAACTAGTTTTACAATTCTAAATACAGAATTTTACAGAATTTCTAAGCATAGAATTCAACAGACAGAATTCTAAGCACAGATTATTACAGAAAGAATATTAAACATAGCAATCCACAGAAAGAATTCTAAACACCAAATTCTACATAAAGAATTACACAGACAGAAGATTATAGTTAGACCTAAAGAAAGGATTCTACATACTGAATGATTAACATAGAATTATACAATAAAGGCTAATTAATATTCATAAATGAGCACACTGATTGGACAGCCAACCAAAACACCCACTGTAATTTAAGCATATAGTAACAGAAAAAAAAGTCCGACCCCTGTAGTACCATTGAGCAGCCATGCTTTTTACTAGTATATGCTGAGGAACAGAGCATTGGGTACATTATGCAAAACTAAATGATCAGAAATCTACCTTTCTTATATTTTTGCCCTGTCTCTCATAAAAACTGTTTTCTTTTAACTGTAAAAAATAAACAAAAATGGAGATCCCTTCTCTTGCACTGCACTGATATACTGTGCAAGCATAGCAACATAAGTTATGTACTTGTGTGTAGTACATCAGTCTAGGGAAGAAAAAACAGAATAAGACTGAAATATCCTTATACAAATACATTATTTAAAAAAGGTAAACAATTTCTGTCTTAAATAATGCAATTGTATAATGCAATAATCCACTCCTGTTTGTGGGTATATCAGGATTTACCCAAGGTTGGCTTTGTTTAATCAATCTGACTTCACCCTTGTGATCAAACCACATCATCCGAGGGTAAATCTTAATATACCCATGCACAATTGTGGACTATTGCTTAATTACAACATAATTCTACAGTCAGAATTCTAAACACAGCATTTAACAAATATGACTCGCCAACTAAAATTCTAAAACAGAAATTCACTTTAAATGGGAGCCATACTAGTTGTAACTGGCCACTTAACTGATGCTTAGAAAACTGAACCTGGAAGATCACCAGTATCCTATAACGGTAGAAAAGATCAGGAAGGTGAGTACTGTATCTTCTATACTTTCTCCCTCTTCAGGTCTCTGCAGTCTTGAAGAGTGTAAAACCAATGGAATTTTTGGTAATAGGGAATACTTGAAAAGACTTGGAACAGCTAGCAGATGTCCAAGTGTGCCAGAATGATAAGATGAGGGTATGAGTGTCCTCCAATTCAAACAGAATAATCAACTGTGCCTTAGACTCCCAACTTGGTTAAAAAATGAGCAGTTAATTGCATTTATTAGTATGACTTCTAACTTACAAACTGTACACATGCAGATCTTTAGGGACAGTTTTCCGTTTCAGGTATATGTTTTCACTCTCTGGCTTGTCAGCAAAAGCAACTTTTTTTTAAACAGAGCAGTAGAATGTTACAGGAGAAATAAGGGAGTGGGGCTAAATGATTTGCCAGTTTGAACAGTTTCTGCTTTGTTTTACAAAATGTTGGGTTGTGGTGTCTTTGCCATTAATATTGTTTCAGTGGGCAGCCATGATTCCAATACAAATAGACTGGAATTCTTTTCTTCCTTTTTTGTGAAACATAAATATTGATATTTTTAGAAAGACAAGAATCTATGGAGATTGTTCTCCACGCTTATCTAGAGTAACCTATCTGTAATTTGAGTTTATGAATGCAGTTAGATGGAGATTTAGAGGCTCTATGACTACACAGACTACAATGTTAAGTCAAACCAACAAAATGATGTCAAGTCATGTGATATGGGAAGAGAAAGAGAGAGAGAGAGAGAGAGAGAGCTAGCAGGCAAAATATCCCACCAGCAGCACATATTTCCATTAAATCATTTAAGCATCAGAAGGCTTCACTCTATAATAGTTAGAAACATCGTGTAATGTTGTTTAAAAACAGTAAAGTACAATATTATGTACAATAGACAGTATAATGTAAACATGGAAATTTTCTTTTACCAGAATTTGATAGCAATATTATAATATTGATGCTACTATATGCATATATATGAGTGTGTGTGTGTGTGTGGTGTGTGTATAAATATATATATATATATATATATATATATATATATATATATATATATATACACACACACACACACACACACACACATATATATATATTTATATATATGGGCCGGCTGCCCTTTGCTATGTTGTACCTGTTTGAATGGAAGGCATTTTCATTTTAAGTCCTTTGAGTACAAGTTATCAGTAGTTTGAGCTTCTTGGTCTAGGATTTAAGACACTGCTCTACAAGATGGTTTTGCTTGTATGTTACCTCTGGGAGTAACACAGAGTATAGCAAGAAAGCAGAATCTCACATTCCTAAAAATAAGGGAAAGAAACTTCTAAACATTGTAGGCATTGTCTCCTAAAGTGGTAAATAGCAGCTTAAAGCAGGGTGAAGGTCTTTGTTGGAAAATTACACTTTGTTTCTTGCCTTTTTTCTCAATGAGCTTTCATTGCTGTTTGCCATTTAGTACCATGCAGTTTAACTGGAACATATGGGTGACATAAATGTGACAGCTCCTGTATAACACTTTTTTTTAATTCTTTTTTTGATTTCCAGTTACTTTGTCGGTCTTCCATGCCCTTTGGAAATATGAGTGCAAATTAGGAGCTGTTACTGAATCTAACACTGACACAAATGTTCTCCAGGAGGGGCTGCTACAAACAAACAACTGGTGCCAGAGTCATGGACTAAAACTAAACGCCAAGAAATGAATAATAGTATCCTTTGGGCAGTAATCCATCCCTAGTGGCTATCATAATGACAACACACCCCTTAGTGTTGACCCAGTAGTCAGGGACTTAGGGACACACATAGATAGTAATCTAGCCTTTGACCATCACATGTCAGGATATCATTCTATGTTGTGCAACTTATAACAAAGGTATGGCATCTAAGTCCAAGGAAGTCATTGTTCCACTGTTTTCAACATTCATCAGACCTATCTTTGAGTACAATGCCCCCTTTGGTATGTACCTAAACAGGCATATCCAACAATTGGAACATCCACAGAGGTTCCTCACTAAAAGAATACAAGGCATAAGTAAAATGTCCTATACAGACCATCTCAAGGCCTTATACCTGTATTCTGTCTCCTACAGGCTTTTGGGGGGAGATCTATGCCTGGCATGCAGGGTATTGTCAGACCCCACTCTGATGGACCTCCTGCATATCCAGAAAACAAACAGCACCAGAATTACCTGTTCTAAAGACTTAAACCTTGCCTGTGCTATAAACAGGACCTGCTGGAGAGATAGCTATGTATTGCAGAGACTACTCTGTCTATGGAACGGGGTCCCTATCCATGTGAAGAAGTGTTCCTCCCTAACCCAATTCAAGTGCAACTTGAACAATTGTATGGGAAACCAGAAATTCATCCATGGTTTGTCACCTACGTCTTTAATGGACACAGGCAACCTGTAAATGGTTCATCTCCCAGGCCCATGCTTACACTTATCAAGGGTATCAGAACTTGTCAGAGATTTGGATACATGGCTAAGCTTAAAAAGGCCCTTGTGGTTGTTAGCCTAGTACACACATATGAACCTATGAGTAAGTGTATTAGCCATTCTTGTTTCCTTTGAGTTGTCACCAAGGTGCTTCCTGTTTCCCAAGGTTTGATTCCCTCAGCCCCCAATTGTCTACTGTGACAATGTTCATGGGTTAAATACATGTGGATTAGTGCTGTGCCCTGGTAAATAAATAAATGAATGAATGAGCAAAAATGGGATACTTTTTGATGTGATATGGGCTGACTGTGCTGTAGCATACAAAGAATACATGTTTACACTTGTCTTTAGCCTCCAGAGAATGCATGTTTGTCTTAGGAATCTAAAAATGTATTCTGTGATCCAGTACAAAGCATCAACTAAATGTTGAACAGGAGAAAGTACAGCAAGGTGGACAATGTCTAGAAACAGTAATGTGAGTACTTCATCATTTGTCAACACCTTATGATGATCAGCTTAAGTAAGGACAGCTGAAGACAGTTGCAGTAAGATGTTTCATGGGTGAAAAGTAATGTAGAAATAAAACATTCCTATTCTACCCCTGTAAAAGCTGTCTTGAGTATGTACATGATCTGACATTTTTTTTCCATAACCTGACAGAGACCATTTTAGTTGTGGCCCTAATTTTGTCTGTAGCTGTAGATGATGTTTAGATTTTCTCAGTTATAGATACCTCCAATTTTAAAAATGAACTACTGCATTAGTCTTAATTTATGGACTCTAAATATTGGCATTTTAGCTGCTCCAGTGGCATTGAGGGATAAAACCCTAACTACAACCCAGGCAACCTGGTTCCAATTAGAATCCTGGGTGACTGATGGAGTGGCAGCGAGGGATGGACATGCCCATTCTAGGAAGAAAAGTGGTACATGGGTGTCTCCAGATGATGATCTCTGGTGGAGACTGGGGAAATCACCAGAGGAGGTGTGGCCAGCGAGGGCAGAGGAGACTTGGCTGAGCTGCTGTGCAGGTGGAGTGATAAATTGTAGATCCCACAATGCACATCCTCAGGATTGTACCACACCGCCACAGAGGGGAGGGGAGGGAAGGGGAAAGTAACAGGGTAGGCCAAATAAGATCTATCCATATGGAAGCTCAGACATGCCAAGCCCCATTTCCTGTGATCAGTGACTGGCCCCAGCAATTACGGGAATAAGTCCAGGAGGGCATGGAGTAGCTGGCTGACCCACTGCAGACAGGGATGATGGCCAGGCTGGTAAAAATGAAGGAAGAGTGAGAGGAAAAATGCAAAAAAAAAAAAATTGATAATTTTTTGCACTCATAGGTTCAGAGGTAGTTACTAGGCATACAATCTATAAGACCATTAAGAAGCCTAGCTCAGCTTCCCCAAAGCACCCTGTCATTAAATGGCGTGTTCAAAGATGCACAGTAGGCAAATAGAAACTGAAAGAATCAAACACTAAGGTATAGGAATCAGCCTGTCAACCGTTCATAGCCTTAATATCTTGTACTAACTGCCTGTAGTCATGCCAAGAGCTAAGGGCTTATCTTATAGTTGCAACATTAACATTTGGTTCTTGTGCTATACTATATTACAAATACCAAAAATGACTGCATTGTAAGGATGTGGCTGTGATGGTAAAATACTTGGGTGTAGCTGGCTTAGCTGCATCTCTTTAAGCCAGAGTGCACAGACCTTTGTGTAGTAAAATGTCATCCATTTTATTTGGAAATGGAACAGTGCTAGAACTGGAGCTCTGTAATAAG
Organism: Protopterus annectens; assembly: GCF_019279795.1. Classification (NCBI taxonomy): domain Eukaryota; kingdom Metazoa; phylum Chordata; order Ceratodontiformes; family Protopteridae; genus Protopterus; species Protopterus annectens. Next base: position 1,552,157,914 of record NC_056729.1, on the reverse strand, counting down.
TATATTTCTTGGCTGTTTGACTATAAAAATGTAAAGTGGACTTTTTATGGTGTTAGTGTTTGTTCTCAGGCTATGGTAGAGTGTGAAGGTACTGCCTGTGCTTGTCTGACAGAGAATGGATGTTTCTTGTTTGAAAGGACCTTGTTGGACAGATGCTAAAGAAACATATTGAGCAGTAAGTAACACAAGCACCTCATATGTTTGGTCTGTTCCTCAGAAGAAGTGATTTCTGGTAAATGGTTGTGAATACTGCAGTCACTAAATAATGGCAGTCATCACCTTCAGCAAATGTATTCTAATGCAAAACATCTTGTTCCTTCCACTAACTTTCTAAATATATAAAGCAATCTTTAAATATGCCCCTGATTTTTGCAGTGCTTAAATCTTTCACCCAGATTATTTGTCTATGATTCTTGCAGTAAGAAGTCAAGAGTTGTAATGATATAGCTCTCGACAGTCCCTGATTTTTACGTCATATTTTGGTCTGCACCTTGTGACATATGTGGTTTTCTGGCAAATCCCTGAGACCTGCAGTCAGTAAATAATGACAAATATTTCAGTTTCAGACTTAATATCCTTCAGAAAATGCATGCTTAATAAATCTGTTGTTTTAGCAACTCTAATATTTAAAATGTGTTCCTGATTTTGGATCTTCATACCTAATTACTTTTTGGCTTTGTCCCTGGGTCTTGAACTAAGAGGTTGATTGCTGTGTATTGTGGGCAGTGATAATAGTAGATACTGCCCACAGCAGACTACACAGTTTTCATTTTTATTCATGTTTCCTGTGATCAACATGGGGATGGGTGCACTGCAACAGAGGCAACTTCATATAAATTACTATAGCTATTTTTGGAAAGCCACACATGGCTATTTGTTTGAGGGCACAGTCCCTGGTAGAAAGCAGGGGACAGTTATGGTGTACACAATAAAATGGCGGCTATCGTGGCTCGATGGGGGATGGAACAGAACACAGTATCTGAAAGCTACAAGATAAAGTACACTTCCATAATTGTTTGTTCTTTCACATTTTTCTGTCATGAAATCAAACAGTTCTGTCAGCAATGGAGCAATGGTCATTTGTAGTGAGCAAGGAGCATGTCATGCAAGTATCAACATTGCTAGTTACTTTGTTTGAGGTATTCCACTGATATAGAGACATTAAAGGTGGCTTCAGATTTTAGGATTATGATCATGGTTGTAGTTAGGTTAGTGTTAGTGTTTAGGGTTAGGATTGAGGTCATAGGTTTAGGATTAGGGTCAGTTTTAAGGTTAAAGTCAGAATTTTAGGGTTGGGCTTTTATATTTGGAGTCAGAGTTTTAGAGTTAGTGTCACAGTTTTAGGCTTAGAATCAGGTGTTAAGGTTAGGGTCATAGTTTTTAGTTTGGGGAACATAATTACAAAGGTTATGTTTTGTAGGGAGAGCATAACATGGAAACACTTAACATTTTTTTGTTTTGGCATTAATTTCTCTAACCAGGTGTAGCTCATCTGTCTTATTCACATAGCCCCAAATACACAAAGGAGTCACTCTGGAACACTAGTACTAAATAACACTGATAGTTGACACTATATATAGACTGCTCACAGCACAATGCAATTATTTTTATTTTTTATTTTTTGGCATTCAAGTAGGGTAGGATGCCCTGTAGCAGCAAATATTTATAGAAAACTGTGGCTATTATTTCACCACTTTTACCAGTCTCACATAAGAGGTGATTGACAGAAGTGGCTGTCTTTTTGAGGGGGTACAGTCTGTGGAAGAAAGGAAATGGCCTGTCATGATTCCTGCAAAATACTAACAGATGTAGTTAGTTCTGGGGTGGGAGAGGTATGTGTATGTGTGTCATAGAGCAACTGTGGTCATTGTATTTGTCTGATTCCTTCAAAGTCAGACGTAGTGTACCTACTCAGAAGGAACAAATTTCACTGGGCAGAAAGTTATGTTATGTACCTAAATATCTTATTACTAGCAGATAAACTTTTTTACTGTGAACTGTCTTCAGGAACTGACATACAACATCTTATATCCATCTTATATCCATCCATCCACAACCTGTTTCCCATTTTTTCACATGGGGTCGGGTGTCACCTCAACAATGGCACTCCATAACTAGAAAATCCAGCATTTCAGATGTATTTTCTTTTTACAGTCTGGCATTACACTCATTTTCCACATGGGGGCTATTTGCCCTTTGTACAAAAGGCTGAGGGCTAATATTTTAATATAATGGCATTATGCTTGGTTTCTACCTTGGGCTATTTGAGATCTGCAGAAAAGGCTGGGTAAAACCGATGTACAGAATACATATGTACTAACTTGTTATTATATCAGAATTAAACATCCTGTACATTTCACAAGAAAAAATATATTTTTCAAAGTAACATGAAATTATTACAATGCCATGCTTGTAAGCAGCTAAAGTGTTGGGATCAAATTCAGAGGTTTGTTGAAGTGCAAACACTGAGTTTAGAATTACAGTCTTATGTGTGTTTTGATAAGGAAAATAGTTTGTTGCTATTGAATGAATGCTTTGTAATGAAATCGCAAAGGTGGAGAAGCATATGGCCTTTGTTTTTGTTCAAGGGCTTTTACTGCCACAGTATGGCATTTTCCATTATACTAGTTTTTCATTTGTGGGTGAAATTGTGAACTTCTGCTCAGGACACTGAGTAGATTAATGGCTTAAAGTACTTTTCTATTGAATTATTATTATATCATTTATGAAATTCCTCTGCATACCACTAGAAAATATTTTCCTTCAGTTGTAACATACAGATACAATGCCAGACTTTTAAAAGGTAAAAGCTATGGAGTCAAATTCAGAGGAGTGCTGCTCTGGAATTTTAAAGAAAAGAATCATAGTTTTAGGTGTGTTTTGTAGCTGAATAAACAATTTTATTATATGAAACTTTTTGCAGTGAGATGTCAAAGATGCAGAGATACAGCCTTTCAGAAATGGCCTCAGTGGTTTTTGTTCATGTAATTTTAGTAACTCAGTCTGACATTTTGTAATATAGTTGTTTACTTTATGCACTGTGGTGAACTTCTGCTTAGCACACTGCATGTAATACATACCTCTTTACTGAGTTGTTAATACATCAGAAGTAAAAAACTATATATATATTTCACCAGAAATAAAAAATATATATAGTTCTAACATGCCCTGATTACAGTGCTATGTCTTCAAGGTTGTGGAGTCAGCTTCAGAGGTGTTCCATAATGGAAGCTTTGAGGGTAGAATTGCAGTCAGTCTTAGGTTTATATTACAACTTAATCTCCTGTAATTACTTGAAAGGTTCATAATGAAGTCTCATGGGAAGACAGAGATACAAACTTTTAAAAAACAGGAAATAATGGCTTTAGTTCATATGCTTTTACTGCTACTGTCTGGCATTTTGCAGTAGGAATCATAACAAGTCATAGTCTACTGAATCTTGTGAACATTATGTCTTGCTAGTTTAACCCCTAGACTAACCTTTTCTGCCAAAGTTTTCATTTTATGCTTGGTTTTCCTTTTGGGTGCTGTGGTATACTTCTACTTAGTATGTTGGGTACAGTAATGGCCTAAAATACTTTATTGATTTATAAATACATAATAAATGAAGATTGTTTATATTTCACCAGAAGAAATACATTTTTTTCAGTTGTAACATGTTGAGGATACAACACTGTGCTGTTATGTGTCTAAAGCTACGGAATAAAATTCAAAGGTGTGGGCACTGGAATCTCTGAGTTCATATTTGCAGTCTTGGATATGTTTAATGTCTGACCACCATGTTATTATTACAAAGTTTCATAATCAATTTAAAGGCAGGCCCTTAAGGCTTAAGTTTATGTCCATTTACTGCTTCAATCTGACATTTTGCATTATACTTTGTTTTCATTGACAGGTTCTGCGAAGAACTTCTGTTCAGTACACTGAGTTATTTATTTCCAAGTTTTTTGTCACTAGTCCTGTGAAGCTCCCACCCCAATTAGACTTGCATGTACTAAACTGCATCATATGAGGATAAAATTATGTATGTATCTTCAGAGCTAGAACCACTAAGGGCAGTTTATATCTGATAGTCATTATTGTGAGAACTTTGCTATAATACTTATGGTGCAGTATTGCTAAGTACCACAATTGTCTTATTTAACCATTTGGATGGGGCATACCCATATTTAAAATTCTTTTGTCTACTTTCTCTAAAAGGTATTTAAATTTTCAAAACAAAGTGAAAGTTGGGTTATTAAGAGATCTTGAACAGAAATTTCATAAGAATATCTTCATACAGTAGAAAGACTGTCATTTGATATTAGGCAGAATTCAGGTCAGAATGTCCTTTGCAAACTGACAGAACAAAACTCCTACAAAATAGAAAGCTAAAAACAAATATGTAATTCTCAGTTCTCTTCATTGTAAAATAAATAAAAGCTATAAAAACATAAGTATAATGTTGGTGTGAGTTCAAGGAATATATTTTCCTGTATTAAAGTGATTTCATTATATATATTTTTAATTTTGTGAATATGTTAAGGTATAAGAAACAGCATTATTTTTTTTCCTTTAAAATTCAAGATACAGATTCTCCTTTGTCTAGGAGCTCAATCCAGTTGTGTTTTATATATAACTATTACAGGAACATTTCCTAAAATTTAATGAGTAAAATCCTGAACTGCTTTGAAGATATGCTTTTAAATACAAAGAGCAAAAACAACTTAAGACAGACTATGTTCCATGGACAGCCTGGCTAAAAATGATCAGCAGTTAAGTATCATGTATTGCATATTGAATTTTTGTAAAAAAAAAACATGTCTACTTAATATGGGTTTATGCCACAAAGAACAGTTAAATCAGGCAATATAAGCAGTTATGTATGGAGCTAGAATACATGAGTTTGGAGTAGGGGAGAACACTTGCTGCAGTTGTTTCTCTTAAATCATTTAATTGTAACTTAGCAGTTAGGATTTTTGCCTCACAGTACTTAGTTTTCTATTTCAGTCCTCAGATGGGAAGCTTTTTCTGGTGAGCTTGCACGTGTTCTCTCTCTCTCCATGAGGTTTTTGCCAAGTACTTCAGTTTACTCCTGCATTCTGAAGACACAGCATACAGTGATGGTCCTCCCAAATGTCCATGTGTGAACATCCTGTAATAAATTTACTAATTATGTCATCTTGTGAATAATACAAGCATGTAGCCATGCCATGGCTTCGCCATGATATGCATAACAGATGCCAGAAAGTTTACCCAAACCCATATTCTGCAAGTTGCAAGACAGCCATATATACTTGACTGAACAGAGCCCTAAACCACTATACTGTAGAACAAGTAACAATTCCATGATAATAACAAGTAAACTTAAGACTCTGGAAAAGGTTCTCCTGCTGCTTATCAATGCATTGCTGTTATGTCACCATATTGTAGTTTCTTTGAAAAGTTAATTACTCAACAGCTGAGTGTGCATTTGGATAAGTTATATGCCCTTCCAAGTACTGCTCTGGTTTAGCTGGGGTCAGCTGTCATTACATATTTTAAAAATGACATCAAATGAAACTGTGATAATGGCATTGCTTCTGAAGCAGTATTGTTTGATTATCCAAAAAAAAAAACAGCTGTGAGGCAGTTAACCAGTTCTCAGTCACAAAATCAAATCCAAAAGAAAAAAAACTGGAAACACGCTAAAACAACAAATGTTTAATCCAAGTTCAAGTTCGCAAGTAAACACTTGAACTTGGATTAAACATTTGTTGTTTTAGAGTGTTTCCAGTTTTCTTTTTCTTTTTTGGATTAGCATTGTTTGATTATGCAAAGTTTGTCTTGTTTCTGTAACTGGAAATGTTTACATGCAAGTTTGCATTATATTTCATTATCACCTTCTATGGTAAAAATGTAGCAAAAGTCTATGGTTATGTTACTGTGTGTGTGTGTGTGTGTGTGTGTGCGTGTGTGTGTGTGTGTGTGTGTGTGTGTGTGTGTGTGTGTGTGTGTGTGTGTGTGTGTGTGTGTGCGTGTGTGTTTGTGCGTGTGTGTATGTGTGTGTGTGTGTCCTTAAAATCAAACTTAGAACCCATGTTTATTTTCCCCAGCAAGGTAGGATATGCTACAAAGTAGAAGCATGGATGCTGTCTTTTTCTCACTAAAGTGTTGACAGATCACTGTACACCTTATGTTCTGAATCTGGAAATATCCAAAATATATAGCTTGGCTATTTCCAGATTCACAATATAACCTGCACAGTGAGAGCCTGGACTATGGCCAGAAATGGAATAAACCCATAGAGTGTCTGCTATTCAGCAATCACAACTGTTCTTCATCACTATGTCATTTGAATATTGAATGCCCAAATACTATTTTATTTATTTTATTTTACATTTGTTTACCGGGCTAGTCCAACTGGATACATATCCATTTTCAGCAGAGGCCCGGGGAGAAAAGCTCCACAATAAGCATACAAGACATTGATTTACATACTGAAATACATTTTTTACACATTTTTTACACACTGAAATACTACGCAGGAACCACAAGGTATTTTGCTAATGTTGCCTGTTAATCCCTCCCTCCCCCTTTCCTATAGTCATCCAAGCTCCACATACACAAGTTGCCAGTGAACAGTATACTCAAAGACCGTGCATTCAGGTGAAATTATGTGTCTCACACAGACTTCAAATGGAGTAAATAAAGATAGTAGCTTCATGTTGTAATTTTATAGGAAATTACTGTGGAATTGTTCTTAATGCAACTCCATTTGTAAGCAGTTCATAGCATGGGCCTGCTTCTTTTATCATAGCAAATAGTTAAAAGGCAAAAAAAATGCTATTTGGTGTATCTGACTGGACCTCCGCCAGCCACCTTCTCCAGCTTCCAGGAGCTTCTGGCACCCCTGAGGATGTCCTGGAAAGAGAGGCTGTGATCTGCCAAACCTAAGGACTGTTGGTAAAGACTTTTATTCTTTCAGCATTTTAATTCATGTTTGCAAAAGATGATTATTTAATAAATACCAGCATCCAAACTCTGAATATTCACAAGAGTTCATATGTACATATGCACATATTTATAAGGGAATAAAATAATAAGCAAATAAGAGATGGAGGTATAAGTATTGAGAGAGACAGAGAGAGAGAAAGGAAGTGAGGTAGAAGGAGAGGAAATCAGGGAGGTAAGAGTAGAATTTGAGTAAAGAAGTATGCCAGGGAAGGTAAGACAGCATCAACTCAGTTTACAGAGCACTCAGTTCTGCAGTACATCAGGCCAATGAAGAGAGAGAAGAAATAAAACCAGTAGCGTCAAGTAACTGATGGAGATAGTTATGTAACATGTCAATTATTCAGACATTTGCATTCAGATGGTTTTGCAGTTACGTCTTGAACTGAAGCCTAAAATGTGAATTGTGACCAAGTCCAGTGGAAGCGACAGCCATAACTTTGGAGCAAGAACTATGAAACAGTGGTTAGTGGAATTTAGTTTGATGGAAGGGGGTTGTAGAGAGGATCCACATCTTGCTTGGCTTCTGAGGTTGTGGGTTGGGGTTGTTGTGCTCAGTTTTACTGTGGATGGGGAGGAGGGTGTCTTTGTGGAGAATTTTGAAAGTTTGGTATCTAAGAAGATTTTCTCTGGCTTGTACTGGTAGCCACTTGGCTTTGGATGAAGTGAAGCAGTGATGTTTGATGGAGATATTTTCTTATTAGACAGAGTCTAGAGGGTGGTTGGATCTCTGCTGGAGATGGAGGAAAATAAGAGGATACTGTACTCAAGTTGTGGAAGATGTATACTGTTGCCTATAGTGGCTCTGGCAGGTGGGAGAGGAAATGAAAATATTGTGTGCCCAAAAGATTAAGAGGTTGAATTTATTTCTGACTTTTTGGGATGTTTTTGTAGAAGTTGAGGGATTGTTCTATTAAAATATCAAGGCATCTAAAGGTCTGTGTGATTTCAATTGTGTTACTGTCATAGTCTGTGATATGTAGGGATTGTGGTGCTTCAGCCAGTCTTTTTGGGGTGAAAAACAGCATTTTTTTTTCAGTTTCAAGTAGCAGTTTTTTTTTTTTTTTTTTTGGATCTGACCCAAATGTGAATTATCAGGAAGTCTTTTTGTTGATTTTCTATGAGTTGGTATGATGGGTTTAAGCAATAATTGATGACGTCAGTGTGGTATATTAAGATTTACTCACGGTTGGTGTGGTTAAATCATGAAGGTGAAGCCTGAGTGATTAAATAAAGCCAACTGTAGGTAAATCTTAATATACCACACCATGGAGTTAGTTATTGCTATTAAACAATGACATTATTTAAGAAAAAATACTTACTTTTCTTAAATAATGTCTTTGTATAACGGCGCCGTGCTGTCCTTCTGTGGCTGGTATATATACTGTTGCCTTTTCTGATGTACTGTGCATGTGTATGGAACTTGCATTTCCATGCATACCCAGTACATCAGTGCTTTTGAAAGGAAGCAACAGAGAAAAAAAGGTCTCCGTTGCTCCATTTTTCTTTTCTTTTCTTCTTTTTAAATAAACAATAAAATAAAATAAATGTTTTGGACAGTTTAGGGGAAGAAGAGAATCAGAATGGAGGAAATGCAAGGAAAATCAGGTATGTGTCTTTAGTTTTTAATAACGTACCTGATTTTCCTAGTATTTTCTCTGTCCTGTCTCTCTGCTATGTCCGGAGTCTGGATTTCAGTTTTTATTTATTTAATTTTTGTAAAAAAAAAAGTTAGTGTATACCAATGGAAAAAAGTCCAGGTGACCGGACCTTTTTCCATTGGTATATGCTGGGATCTACAATGGGCAGACTAATCAGTATACTCACTTTGGAATATTAATGACCAGTCATTGTACAATAGACCTATAAATGACCTTATCATCAGCAGCATATAGATCAAGCACTGGAAGTTGGTGTTTATATGAGTGTAACTAAAGAAATTATTTTTTGAGCTGAGATACAGGATATGAATTGCCTAAACATACTAAGGCCTTGTTAAGTTTAAGTCTTGTGACTGCCTAAAAAGCAATTGCTGGAAAATGGAAGTCAAAGTCTAAACCAGCTTTACTTGAAGTAGTGAATATTGTAACAGAGATAAATGAGCAGGGCATGTGATCTTTAGAAAAGATGAGGAGTAAATTACGTAGAAAAAATGGAAATAGGAACTATACATACAGAAACATATCTAGCAGAATGAAAGACGTTTAACAGAAGGCATGAAATGGACAATTTATGGAATGTCGCTTTGATTATATGGTATAAAACAATATATGTAATGTATAATGTTTTGGTTTGACTACTTTCTTATAAATGTAGGTTTGCCTATGTTATAAGTGATAATTCAATAAATATATTTAAAAAAGAATTCAGGAACAAGTGCAGTGCCTTACGGGACGCCTGAATGGGTGCAGACAGTATCAGAGAAAGCAATACCTGTCTTTAACTAGAAGGATCTGTTGGAGAGGAAGACATTTAATTAGTTGGTGATTCAAGGTTGAGGCCAATTTCTTTAAGACAGAGAAGCAGGATGGATTGGTCTACAATATTGAAGGTACTGGTTAAAACAATGAATACAGCAATGGTCAGATTCCTTTCATCCAAATTAGTTAGAATGTCATCTGATAGAGTTCAAAATGCTGCCAAGGTGCTCCTCGCAGTCCAAAACTTGTGCTGCTTGCTGGACAGCAAGTGATATTTTTATAGGTGAGAGGTAAGTTGTTTGCGTATTAGTTTCTCTAGAATTTTGCCCAGGGTTGGTCTCTTTGTTTGTGATTGACACCACTGGAATATGTTTCATCTGCACCTGAAATGAGTGTTGCCACTAGAATGGTTAATAGACTGAGCTGTTTGCTTTATTTCCAGACTGAATGGCTGCTTTACTTAATTTCTCATTACTATTTTCATTTGCTGAGTGGTAAAGTTGGCCTATTTTTATGTTTTGTCAATAAAATCACTTTTTTTAAGAAAAAAAGGTATATTTACTGCTTAAAAAGATCATATTTGGCACATACAGTGGGCAGCTGAAACTTCAAATGCAATCCTGGCATTCCAGTTCTACCTGCCAAAGTCAAAAAGTAAGGAAATTCTCTGTGGTGAGTAAAAGACATTTTTTTTTCTACTCCTGCTTTTGTGCTGCCAAACTGCGTTATTACTGCTGTGTGGTATTCTTGGAGCCAGTCTATCGTCCACAGGTGTGTCAGGGCCCTGGTAAAGGGTCCTAGTGGAGAAGTCAACAATATACGGAATGACTCCAGTAGAACAGCTGCTGCTGACTTTAGCTACTGCTTCTGAGAAAATGGTAGTAATAGTCAAATCAATGGCACAACTAAGGTCCAGTACTCTGCTTAAGCCTCTAACAAGTGAGGAGGACTTCAAGGACTATCTGGTCATGTGTGAGAGAATATTGTATCATTCTACCTGGACTCGAATATTGGCAACTCAGTTCAACTCATGGGGAGCACCTCCACGCTTACATGGACATGCCTAGTTCAGATTCTGGTGATTTTGATAAAGTGAGAAAAGGTCTGTTAACAGGAATGGGAGTCACCTCTGAAACTCAAGCCCTTAAGTTTCAACAATGGATTTTCTCTAAGAAAAATACAGAAAGAGCTCAATGGTTTGAACAAAAGCACATTGCAAAGTTATGGTTAGACCTAGAGGGCCTTCATAGAAAAGATATACTGTTATAGACAGGTCCAAGGGAACTTTGCTGGCAATCATTAACAGGTGAGTGTGTGAAGTAAACCCATAAGATGCTGAAAGCTTTGTTGCTCTGGTAGAAAGAATATTATGTTATAACAATGTATTTAAGGAATCAGCTGCTAATGTAGTAGACAAAACTGGGGGTAGAATGAAGGGGACCATATTTTCTTGTTTCAAGTGTGGTAAGTAGAATCTTATTGTTAAACATTGTGGTGATGAAGGTAATGTAAGCAACTAGAGAGTCAGGAGAGTGTAAAGAGGCTACAGAATGTGAACAAGTTATGACCAGGCTGATCAAGACTACATTTATCAAGCTGGGTACCAATTTGTAAGATACCCACTAGTCTACAGAGATACAGATCTGGGGATTCTGTGGGATCTAGGGGATCCTAGAAGGATCAAAGTGTGAATACATATATCTATAAAAGGGGAGTACTCCTGCCCTGTGCTGCAGAGACAACCAGAAGAGGTTGTGAGCAGAAGCACCTAAAGATGAAACAAGGGGGTGAGGCTACAATACGGACTACAACATAATGGAGAAATCCAAAGACAGAGTGAGACTTCAGATGGGAGGGGGCACAAAAAAATTATTTTCTGAGCACCGGAATTAGCTACTCTTTCTCAGCAAGAAGTGGGACACAGAGATTCCTATATTTCCCTTATAGGAGAGAAGACAGCATTTTCTGCCTCCTGAGGCACACCGGAGGAATACAACCCATGTCTGTCTAATCTCCAAATAGGTTTGTTAAATGTTATGTTGCTCAAATTAGAGAATGAAATGCCAAGTCATGCTAGAAAGAACATATGTAGGGTAGTGAGGGAAGATCTTTCTGTAAAGTGTCCAAGGCCTATCCCTACATTGAGTGTTATCTTTCACTACATTACCAACCCACCTCAGCGACATAAACTACATTGATTAAAAATGGTCAAAACACGTTACATAAAAAAAAAAGCTTTATGCAGTGGGGGGGGGCAAGCCCCCATGCACCACCCACATCTACTAACTCTGAAATCATAAACAGTGGTGAAAGGGCAAAATCCCAGTCCTAACTCTGTAGCGATCCCCCAAATCAAATGCTGGCATCCTGTGTTAGGGGACCATTTGGGCATGGATAAAACTAAGGCTAGGGTCCTGGATAGATTTCATTTGATAGTCATCCTAATGGAAAGAGATAACTTTTGTGCCAGTTACCAAAGGACAGCTCCTAACTCTGGCATCAGGAAGCCCTTAATTCTGATGCTTATAACTGAAGTTCATTTCAAGAGAATTATTATGGATATTGTGGGGCCTTTAAATTTGTTTACACTGTTTGCCGCCACTGTCGTTTGATCATCTCTTTCCTTTATGACAGTCGGTTAGTTCATTCACCATCACTTGACAATGATCGGCCAGGATGGGCCATTATAAAAACTGCCATCAGAGGCGGTTCAAGGGTTTTCTCCGTTAGCTTCCCCCATCCCTAATGCACTCACCTGGTGAAGTAAAGAGGAGGGGCGTGCACTGGGATAACAATAGAGGATGTCCCCTCACTCCCCCCAAACATCCCTGCTTCACCCTAAGGAATGAACAGTGACCTTCCTGGTCTCCTCCAGGAAGATAGCACTTTTCAGTGTGCCCTGAGTGCATATACAGGCCCTCCCTCCCCTGAGGGAGGCAGATGAGCCACACTCCTTCACTCCATCCTCTCTCTATCTGTCTTCTTCAGTGATGGGGGCCATTGGTCAAACCCTGCTTGCCTGGCATGCAGTCAGGAAGCAATCCCTTCTGCCATGGAGCAATATATTTTGGTAGTGTTAGGCAGCAGTATTAGGTTTCCTGAGATTATCCCTCCTCCAAAGCCATAGCTAAGGAACTGTTATTGCTATTTTTCCATATAGGTATCCCATAATGAATCAAGGTAAGCCATTAATGTCCAAAATCATGTAGCACCTCTACCAAAGTTTTCAGGTAAAACATTTGAGAATATCAGTTTATCACAACCAAATGGATGATCTAGTGCCATGTTTTAAAAAAACCCTGAAATCAATGTTGAAAAAAAGGAACACAAAAAGATGGAATCATTGAGACTAGCTATTGCTTTATTTGATGTTTTTAGTTTCAGAAATGTCCCAATCACCCACAAGATTTATTTCCTTCAAGCTTTGTATGACTGATGCTCCATTGGGCTATTAATATGCTCCACTGGGCTATTAAATATAATTAAAGAAATGTAGTAGGAAGAAGGGACACCTTTTAAGAATGTTTTAAGGCATTATACTGATGTACAGGAGAGATAAAACTGGCAATGCTAATTTTACATGAATGCATGGAGAGAGCATAAGCTAGCCCATTGGAATAGGTGGAATAGGGAATAAGGAATTTCACACAGGAGACCAAGTTCTGGCCTTGGTCCCTATGACTGAAAACAAGTTCCTGGCCAAGTAGCAGTATGATTCAACAAAGTGGACTATAAGGTAACTCCCCCCAAACATCCCTGCTTCACCCCAAGGAAAAGCTTTTTTTATGTAATGTGTTTTGACCATTTTTAATCAATGTAGAAGAGATATACAAAACAAAGTTACCACATAAATTACTTAAAACCCCAAAGGAAGACAGAAATAAGTGAGGTAAGCGCAGTGTCTGAGGTCAGAAAATGCAGACCAGAAAAGCAAGAGTTATCCACAGCTAAGATGGTAGTGAGTGGCACCCTCTTAAACATCAGAAAGAAGTCCAAAAGTTCCTTTTGAGGAACAAAGACATGTTTTCTGAGTTTCTTGGAAGGATAACTTATCAAACACCACACAGAAACAATCACAGGGGAAAAATCTAATCTAAGACCTTATAAAGTGCCAGTAGTCCAGAAACAGGTAGGTCAAAAAGATATACAAAATGTTAAAACTAGGAGTAATATATATATATATATATATATACATAAATGCAGACATTCAGTTTCACTTTCAAACCTCAAAATACTGACAATGTCGAATTTCAGTATCTTGAGATGGAAATATCGAAAGTGAAAATCACGAACCACGGGAATTATCCGAGGACAAGTAAACACTAGGGAGATATGCTCTTTTTTCCACTGTAGTGCAATCCCGGAATTGATTATATATATATATATATATATATATATATATATATATATATATATATATATAGTAAGGGGGGTGGGGGGGGCATTGCCCCCAACCTAGGTGGTTTTACAATGGCATGGTATGTAGTTTTTGGTTTTGGGCAAGTGTTTACTTGCCCTGAGATAATTTCTGTGGTTTGTGATTTTCACTTTCGATATTTCCGTCTCGAGATACCAAAATTTGACTTTTTCAGTATTTTGAGGTTTGAAAATGAAACCATATACATATATGTGTGTGTGTGTGTGTGTGTGTGTGTGTGTGTGTGTGTGTGTATATATATATATATATATATATATATACACACACACACACACACACACACACACACACACACACACACACACACACACACACACATACATACATACATATACACACACACACATATACAATACATACAAATATATGTGTGTGTGGGATCCCTATCAGTTGAGTGACTTTTCAGAAACTTGAAATTCATATGATCAAGACCGTATGATCAAGTTTTTGAAAATTTGATGCTTTTGAATGGAGTACAACAAGGCTTGGGAAACTTAGCCTTTTCTTCCATGTAGTGCAGTCTCGGAGTTGGTATATATAATTTGCAGGGGGTGTGGAGAGTGCAGAGGGGCTTACTGCCTGCAAAAATGTAAAAAAAAGTAGATTTCTGTGTTTTTTGTTTTTAATTTTGATGTTCGAGTTTTCAGAAACTCTGTCATATGGTCTTTTCTGTATGAATTTCGAGTTTCTTAAAACTCGATCACCTGACATATGTGTGTGTGTGTGTGTGTGTGTGTGTGTGTGTGTGTGTGTGTGTGTGTGTGTGTGTGTGTGTGTGGGTGTGTGTGTGTGTGTGTATATACATATATATAAAAACAGAAAATCTGCTGCACAATTCAGAAGGGTATAGGCCTACAGTTGCACATAAAACAGCAAAAACAATTCCAGCCAACACCAGATTGTAACATTTGCCAAATCCATCTTTATGTAACACCAGTGGGTCCACAGAATGTACAGCCTCATTCTTGAGGGCTTTTTCAGTGCGTATTGTTCATAAAGGCGTACAAACAAAACTTGTAGTAGTTCACTCTGTAGCAAATGCTGAAGAAATAACACACATACACACACACACACATACACACACACACACACACACACACACACACACACACACACACACACACACACACACACACACACACACACACACAAACACACACGCATATAGACACGTATAAAATTCTGAGTTGTGGGGGTTTGCTCCCATATGCAAAGGGTTTTCACCCTTTGCTGTGTCCCTGCCAAGTTCCAAAGGTTTTAAATGCCTTAGAATTAAATAATCTGGTGTTAATTAAATAAGATGTGATTATTCTTAGTGGACCCATTGTAAATACAGACTTCAGTGAACAGATTTCTAGATACAGAACTACACAGTAAATGTAATAGCAAACTAATAAAAGTGGAGTTTTTGTCTCTCCCATATGTTATTTTAGGGGCATCACCTTGCTTTTTATTTAATTCATTACTACATAGAAATATGCCCCAGTTCTTGTTAAGGATGTTTCTAACATTGTATGAATTGAAACTGTAGGTTGTAATAATCACCCTTTGTGAAACCAGATCTTTTGCCAAGTTACTCTTATTTTTATTGTTAGTTATTTGACCATCACCACGTCTCAACAGGGGAAGATATAGCCCTTATCTGCTCTTAGAGATAACTTCCTCACTTTCCATACTGAATAAATGGTCTGGGTAACCCTTCCTATTCAACATAGATCTTAAAATATGAATTTCATGTAGGAAGGTGGTATCATCTGATACCATATGAGCTAGTCTAACCATCTGTCCTTTAACTAAGGACTTTTTCTGAAAATATGGATGGCAACTAGTATAGTGAAGAAGTGAATTAAATTAAATGGGCTTCCTGTAAATATTAGAAATATACTTATGTTCTAAACTGTCCTCAGTTATTTCTACATCAAGATAACAAGCTTCTGCAATGAATATTCATAGGTAAAATGAAATAGTTCTGTAGCTGATTTAACATATTGGATAAACTCATCAAGCCTAGCTATAGAATCCACTTCAAAAATACAAATATCATCCAAAAATCTTAAATGCAAGTTCCATCAACCATTGTAGCTTGTAACCTACTTATTCTACTTCTGTTGTTCACTGTTCTTGTTGCCATCCATATTTTCAGAAAAAAAATATCAGATTCCAGCATGTAGCTCATCACACTTTTTCCCGTGAGCTACTTCGCCAAAACCAAAAGGCTGCATCACCGCTTCACGCTAGAGCTGTACAGCTGAAAAGCACAATCTCTAAAGCTGCACTTTATGAAAAGAAACCAGGCACATCACGGCTAACCTTAATGACAGCTACCTGGCTGTATCCTAACAGAGACAGCTGCATTAAAAATGTCACAATAACCCTTCTAGTGTGGCTGTCTCTGTTAGAATACAGCAGGGTAGCTGCCATTAGAGATCGCCATGATGTGCTTGGTTTCTTTTCATAGAGTACAGCAGTGATTGTGCTTTTCAGCAGTACAGCTCTACAGTGAAGTGGTGTTGCAGCCTTCTGGTTTCAGTGATGTAGCTCGTGGGGAAGTGTCTTGCAAGCTACATGCCAGAACCCAAAAATATCATACAGCAGGTATAAAAACCTTTAAAAAAATTAATTCTTTGCAAGATTTGAATGGACAACAAGGGAAAAGAAAGATACTTGCAAATGTAATATATTTAACCAGTGCCCTTTATTAAGGAGGGTTGCAAGTTCTTCATAAACACTTCAAAATAATTTTTTAGTAAGGGATATTCTTATTGTAACACAAAGCAAGTTATTTATGTCACACTTTGAACCAAATGTACAGCATTTTGTATTGGCAAAATGAAGAGATGTTTCCATAAGAGAATTTATGAACACACTTTGGATATCAGAAAAGTTTACACAGACGATACATTATACAAAGATTATTGAATTTCCAAGCCAAACATTTTTGCTTACTATAATTGAAAAGGTGTCAAAAATCTTAGAGGAAGTCCTTGAGAAGAAAGGATTGAACTATAAGATTTATGATGGCAACTGTTGTGTAATGCAAATTTTCTTCCATGGCTAACTGATTCCATTTCACTTACCAATATATTAAAATCAAATCAGTGATGGTATGGATCATGATAGTTTTTGTTTTTAGAATGTTACTGTTTTTAGCATGTTTTTAAAGGTCATTTGTTAGATGTTTTAACCAATCAAAAGTTATTTGTGATAATGTGATTTGATAGAAGGTATTAAATGGGAAGTTTTGTTTAATTTAATTTGATTTGTTTTGATGAAGTCGCGTAATTTAAATGGAATGAAAGCACTTAATATTTCTGTTCTTGTTATTTAGTTTATTAAATGAATTGTGGTTGCCATACATCCTCCCTGCCTCTATTTTGGTTATTAGCTCTACAACAAAAATTTTAAAAACAGAGTTTGTTTAGTTCGATGTTTGTAGAATTCCACAAGCATAATTTTTAAATTAGATTCACATAGACAGACTTAGTCTTATATAGTTAGAAATTCTAACGACATCATTCCAATACAAGAAATTCTAATGTAATTCTAAGGCAAATATTATGCATAGAATTCTAAAAATAGAAGTCTAAATACATAATTTTAAAGGCAGCATTCTAAACACAACATTTTAAACAATTTTACAGCTAGAATTCCAAACACTGAATTTTAAAGACAGAATTCCATAACAGAGGACTACAAATGTCTAAACGCAAAATTCTGCAGACCAAATTCTAAACAAAATTCTACAAGCTGAAGTATAAATAATAAGAGATTTTAACATATTCCAGAGATAGACTTTCATGGATAAAAATCTAAACACAGAATTTGAGTGTGTGTGTGTGTGTGTGTGTGTGTGTGTGTGTGTGTGTGTGTGTGTGTGTGTGTGTATCTGTGTGTGAGAGAGAGACAGAGAGAGAAAGAGAGATGACTATAACATTTTAAACATGACGTTCTACATGTACAATACTCTGGTAACCATTTGAAATGTCAGAACTCAAAATGTCAAGTCTAAAAATGTGGAGACTGAATTATCAAAATCAGTACTTACATATATCAACTCTGTGATTGCCAGTTCTCAAAATATTCTCTTTTCAATGAGGTATGATGATCTCAGAGTTGGTATATATATATATATATATATATATATATATATATATATATATATATATAAGTTCAGGTGGGTCGGGGGCTTGCCACCCAAATCAGGAAAAAAGGGTGGTTTACCCTGACATAAAACAAATTCAAAGGAGAAGAGTGATGAGCAATATTCTCTCTTCTTCTGTATTTTTAGTCTTTTGGGGGGGATATTTTGGGACTCAGCATTCCACATCCCAACATTTCAATAGGGAGCCAAATAATACTCTAATAAAAATAATTTTGTCAATACCATTGTAATTGTGGAACGCCTGAATACCTAGTGTGATAAGTAGAATTATACACTAAAATTCTAAACACAGAATTCTAAAGAAAAAATATCAATGGAATTATACACACACACATGGCTTCCATACACATGCTCAAGGGGAAATTGCATAAGTGTCAGTAGACAACATTAAAATAAAAAAAGATAAACACCATAACACCGAATGCTTCTCCACATATGACATCATTGCTGGTATGATTTCTAATTGTACACTGGAAATTATTCACTTCTTTAAGGAGAGTTCTCCCTTTTTTGAGTTAGTGCGGCCATGGTGTTGGTATATATAAGTTTGGAGAGTATAAGGGCTTGGCCTTCTGCAGAAAAAAAAGAGAGAAAGATAGAGAGAAAAGGAGTTTTTCATCATTTTGAATTTTGTTTTGTTTTTGTGTTTGGGTTTTTTTTTTTTGAAATGCCTACTTTTAGGAAGTCGGCATTTCATAGTAGAACCCGCATACAGTTCCCAACTCAGAATTCTACAGAAATAATTCTTAACAAAGAATTCTAACTAGAACATTCTAAACTCAGAATTTTACAGATGGAATCATAAAGATAGCAGCCAGTAAAACACAGAATTCTACTGATATAATCTGAATCACAAATCTACAGGTACAATTCTGGACAGATAAATTTAGAAAAATAATTCTAAACAGAAAATTTAAACAAAGTTTAACAGTCAGAATTTTAGATGAAGTATTCTGGAAAAATAATTCTAAACACTGAATTATGAATACAATTCAGAATACAAAACTCTACAGAAAGAATTGTTTAGCTAAAAATCTACAAAAAGAATTCTAAATACAGAATTTTATTCTTAGAATTCTAATCACAAAAATCTACAGATAAACTATAAACACATAATTCTACAGATAGAATACAAAATTAATAGTTCTACAGATAGGCTTCAATAGGAAAACTTCTAGCCAAACAATTTTGAAAACAGAATTCAAGAGGTACAATATTAAAGCCAGAACTATACAGATACAATTCTATGGATAGAACTCTAAACATAAGTACAAATGTGTAACACAAAAATCTTTAGATAGAATTCTGCAAATATAATTTGAAACACAAAAAATATTCTGGTACAATTCTAAACACAGAATTGTATAGATATTCTTCTAATCAAAGGATTATACAAATAAATTGTTAAAGAAAAAATTCTACAGACAAATATGAAATTTAATGCTGTGAAATATGTAGTATTTTCTGAAATGAAGATTTATAAACTTAAAGAGCAACTATGCCCAAAGTATATTTCTTTCCCCTGAGTCTATTCCCCCTAGATAATGGTACACATACTTTTATATATAAAAAGCATGACTTATCATGACTCTCTTCTTCCTCTGTGGCATTTCTATCCTAGTCAGCTTCCTAGTGCTCATATTGTTGGGGCTGAATGAAAACTCATGATGCTTGCTTTAGGAATTTGTCTCCCTTGCATGTTAATCAGTTTGTCTATAACATCTTAATTTTTCTTGCTAAGAAAAGCACACATATAATGGTATCTGCATTTTTTGTGTTATTTGCACTTCTGGAGTTATAAAGTTTCCAGGCTTTAAGGATTCACAGCTCAACTGCATTCCATGTCTTGACCAGGGCCACATGCCTGCTAAGCAATTTATGCTTACCTTCAAAATAATGCATAATTGAATTATCTGGGAATATGTAAAAAAAACAATGGTAGAAAGTAGAGGGTATGTCATTAGTTACTGAACTAGTCATTGTTAAGAACTTAGCTCTCAACCTCAAGACTTCTCAAAAAATCTGGGCAAAGCCTAAAATAATGGTGGGTCAAAGACCCAAAATAGGGTCATATTTTATATATTGCTCTTATAATCTTAGACCATTGCTAGAAAAACAGAATTTGTATTAGCACAGATTTTCTGAAGGATATCAAGTCTGAAACTCCAATGTATATCATTATTTAGAAACTTCAGTCCTCAGGGATTTGCCAGAAAAACACAGATTTTATGAGGAACAGGCCAAAAATATGAGGCAAAAATATAGACAGTATGGAGGTATGCTTAAGAAACCTACAAAAAAATGTGATTGTTATTGAGCTCCCTTTATGAAATAATATAGTTCAACTCAATGGTAGATGGTTATTATTGTGCAATGATATTTGTGAAAGAAAGCATGTATTTTACTAGTCAGAGTTCTAGGTATACTTTGATTTGTGTACACTCAGGATTCATAAATGCATTGTCTAATTAATGTACCATGAAACATCTGCAAAAGGAAGGCATAAGTATGAATAGAAATTAAAAGTTTTGCTGTCAGGACTAGGCAGAATTATCTTTTTGATGTGTATTGTCATTTACAATTGAATAATTAGCTGAGGTTTTCTAACACAAGAAACATGATAGTCTGGCTGACTGGGAGAAGGAAGAAAGGATGGGGAGGACTGCCTAAGGCAGGACCTGAAACAGAGGAGGACTGCCAGGACTGCCAGAGAAAGAACCTGAAACTCAAATTCCATTATTGTAAAGGCTGTCTTATCTCAACAATCTCCTCATGTATCACCATTTTTTAAAAGAATGTTTAACAAATATGTAGGAAAGCATAAGAGCCGCATCAAATCAGTCACTAACAGTCTTACAAAGGATTCTGAAACTTAGCAGTATTTCCCATAACTTTCTTTCTACATGAGTGAAAGTGTGAGCTGACAGAAGAGACTAAGGCATTATAAGCTCATCAGATGTTTGCTCTTACTGCATTATAGTTAAGAAATAGCTTTACAAGAAAATAAGATCATGTCAACATGTCTGTCCCTGTGAGGGCATTCAAGGTTACCAAAAATAAAATTAGTAATAAATAATTATGCATCTAGCAGGTCTGGACAATTCAGAACTTCATGAAAGGATAACAAAAAAAAAAAATATATATATATATATATATATATATATATATATATATATATATATTTATTTATTTATTATTTATTTATTTAAATTTGTTGACTGGGAGTGTCCGACTGGACGTGGGTCCATTTTCAGCGGAGGCCCGGGGAGAAAAGCTCCACAGTAAAATAAACAGACAGTAGTTACATTGGATTACATAGCGATTAACAATTTAACATAGAAATTACTTACAACTTATTTACAGATGAAGAACATAGTATACCAGTAGACAACTAGAATCTTTATCTGTGAAGTACATAACAGGCATTAACAAATGTAACAATGAGAAGTTCCTGCTGTATAATAAGTACTAGGCTTATGAGCATCTGAGCTTGCTATCATCAAGGTAGTTAGTGGAGGTGAAAGAAAGGTAGTAGTTGGATGGGGTGGATGATATTAGAGTGGGAGTTGCAAGGGCATAGCCAGCATGTTTTAGGTGCTTTTAATAAAGTTTTGAAGTTGGTGCATGATGGTATGGAGGTAATTGTGGGTGGGAGTGAGTTCCATAATTTGGCTATGGCGCAAGAGAATAGTGCTTCACCAGCAGAGTTATTGGCTTTTAGTGATCTGCAAGTGATTTTTGTAGCTGGATCTTAGTGGTCTGGTGGTGCGATAGGGTTGGAGCAGATTCTGGAGGGATGGAACATTTAGTGGATGGTTTACTAGTTTGTGGGCGAGTGAGAGTTGATACCACTGAAGGAGGTGAGGGAGTTCAAGCCAGCCCAGTTCAGCAAGTGAGAGACAATGGTGACTACGGTAGGATGCCCCTGTGGCGAATTTGGCGATTTTGTTGTAGCAGGTCTCTAGCTTGTTTAGATCACATTGCCTTAGGTTGGTATATACTGGAGAGGCATAAAGTAGGGTGGAGATAAGGTGGGAATTTGCTATTGAAATCTTTGCTGCTTTGGTGAGAAATTGTTTATTTCTGTATAATGCTCCTAGTTTTTTGTGGACTTTTTTTATGGTCATGGATATGTGAATGTCAAATTTTAGTTTATTGTCTATTTGCATTCCTAGCAATTTGGTGTGTTCAGTTGGGTATATAGTGGTGTTGTGTTTTGCTGTGATGTTAAAGTGAGAGTTGTTTTGAGTATGTTTGGTGGGTTGGAAGATGAGTAGTTTAGTTTTGTTTGGGTTGAGTATTAATTGGGCATCGGATAACCACGTTTCAACAGAGGAAAAGGCTTCCTGTGTGACTTTTTGCAGTTTGGGTAGGGACTGGGCTGAGCAGATGATGGTTGAGTCATCTGCGTATTGGATGAGTGTGCCATGTTTGGTGGCAGAGGCTAGATTATTGGTGTAAACACAGAAAAGTAGGGGTCCAAGGATGGATCCTTGGGGAACCCCTATGGAGACAGGTAGTTGGGGAGATATGTCATTCTGCCATACAACGGATTGTTGGCAGTCAGACAGGTAACTCTGAAACCAGTTGGTGACTGATTGTGAGAAGGATAGGTTATTGAGGACAGAGATAAGTTGTTTGTGTGGGACCATGTCAAATGCTTTAGATAGGTCTAGGAAAGTAGCAGAGGAGAGATAGCCATTGTTTTTATGCTGAAGAATAGTGTTAGTAAAGGAGAGTAAGGCAGTGGTGGTGCTATGGTTTGGTCGGAAACCATGCTGAGTACTGGAAAGGAGGTTGTTAGTAAGGAGGTAGTGTGAGACCTGAGAGTGTATGCATCTCTCTAGTATTTTGGAGAGTGGAGAGAGAATAGCTATGGGGCAGTAATTGGTTAGTTCTGCAGAGGGTCCGCCTTTGTGGAGGGGAATTATATGTGAGACTTTCCACAATGTGGGAACGTAACTTTCTGACAGAGATCAGTTAATCAAGATGGATACTGGGTAGGCCAGAGCATCAGCTGCGATTTGTAGGTATTCACTTGGGAGGTTGTCTGCTGCTAATTTGGTGGGTTTAAGTTTAGTTAAGAGTTTTTATGTTGGAGGTAGGTACAGGAGAAAAAGAGAAGGCAGTGGGGAGATTACTAGTTGAAGGTGTGGGTTGGAGGGGAGGGGGGTTGTGTTGCTTAGCTAGTGATAGTATGGTTTGGGTGAAGTGTGTGTTGAATGAGGTAGCAATATTTTCTGAGGAGTGAGGGATGTTAGGAGGAGGGGTACTGACTTTACCTGGGTGGAGGATGGAGTTTATGGAGGACCAGAATTGTTTGGGGCTGTGTTGTGAGGAGTCTAGGGCAGACTGGTAGTATTGGAATTTGTCCCGTTTTATTAGCTTTTTGACTGTATTGCGTAGTTCTAGGAATTTCTGTCTAGCTGCGGGGGTTTTGGTTTTGCGCCAGTGCTCCCAGGCTTTATCCCTGTTTTTCATTTATGACTTAGTGGTTTTCTGTAGCCATGGGGTGGGTTGTGCTTTGGTTGTGGAAAATTGCATGGGGGCATGGGGGCATGATAATTAAGGATGTTCAGGAAGGTAGTATTAAAAAATTCAACTGCATCATCTAGACTGAGGTACTTTAGAGCATGCCAGTTACATTCTTTGAGGGATGAGATGAATGTGAGTGGGTTAAAGTTTATTTTTTTATGTATTTGACAATAGATGACAGGTTTAGCTTGGTACAGGTATTTTTTGAGTAGGAATGTTGGGGAGTGATCACTGAGGCTATCTGATAAGCAGCCTGTTATATATGACTGGGGGTTCTTACTGACTAGTATCCATTCCAGGGTAGTGTGCTTGCTGGAGGTTTTATTTATCCTTGTTGGTGACTGGACTAGCTGGGTGAAGCCATGAAGGTGTACATGATGGGTTGGATTGTTGCCAGAACAGGATTGCCAGTCAATATTGAAATCACCTAAGATGATAGTTTCTTGGGGGAGATGGTGGGTAGACCAGCTGAGGAGGTTTTCTAGTGGAGGGATGTTTTGGCCAGGTGGGAAGTAGCATCCAATTATGTTGATGGTTTTGTTTTGGTTAATTTCTGAGGTTGGTATATATTATTTCTTCATTGCCTATTTGTGGAGCTGATGATTTTAAGATCTGGATGTTTAGATGCTGTTTAAATATTATAGCTACACCACCTCCTTTTTTGTTTAGCCGGTCTACTCTTAGTATGCCGTAACCTGTAGGGAGTATTTGCTCACTGGTAATATGAGGTTTTAGCCAGGTTTCTGTCAGGATGACTATATCTGGGGAGTATAAGTCTATGGTGGCATGGAGTTCATGGACTTTGTTGGATATACTTCTAATATTTAGGCTTAGTAGAAGGAAGTCACTTGGCTTTCTATTGGCTGTAATATGGGAGAAGTTGTGGTTTCTAGTCTGATTATGAGGATTGGGGTTGGAGATAGTAGGGCCAGGGTTGGGGTGGATGTCTCCACTTAGGGCTAGTTTTGATATGCATAAGATTATTAGTTTTCCCAGTTTTTGAATGTGTTTGTTTATAAGGGAAACTTTATGATTGTGCTCTGTGGGTAATAGGTATGGTGGGAGGCTTACTATGTTAAGTTGTAGGGATGCTTGACTTTTGAGTAATATAGTTGGTAGAATATGTGGGGGGTGCATAGGGATGGTTCTTGAGTTGGTGGGAGGGGAGCTGAGTGAGGGTAAGACATGAGTGGTGGTGTGAGTAGTAGTACAGTGGTAGTGGTTGAGTGGGGGAATGATGGAGCTTTGGTAGGATGTAAGATATTCAAGGAGAGTGCATGCAGTGAGCAGAGGAAAGGTATGCTTGTACATGTCAGTTGAGGAGGTGTGATAGTAGAGGGAATATGGAGGAGGAAGTGTTGGGTTAGTGCTGTGGTTGGCTATTGGAAAGATGGGAGGGGTTTGAGTGCAATAAAGGTGGGACCACCGGGGGCGGGAGAGAATAGGGAGCAGGGTGGGGAGCGAAGCGGGTAGAGACCCTGTTAGGTTCTTGTATGAGGGGCTGGAAACAATCACAAAGCAAGACAAGTATGTGTTAAGAAACAATCACAATTGACTAAGGACTGCTCTGAAACTGTAAGTCTTTTCTTAATTTCTCAGGTGGAAAACCAGGATAACCTTGTATCAGTAGGCTACTGTGGTCATAGTTTAAATTAACAAACACACAGTATTGATCAGTTATGGATACTATTTGCTAACAGAAGGGAATAAGAGAAAGTGGAAGATGTGTGTGGTGGTGGGGGCTGCTTACAGCCAAAGCACAGTGCTCTCCAGGGAAAATGAAGATTGGCTCAAACAGGTAGACACATACTCAAAGTTAACTGTAGCTGTTTGCAGACAGTTCAGACCTGGACTGCGCTTTTCTTATAAGAATGTTAAAGGTGGTACCGCAGTTGAATACTTAAGAGTGGTGTAAGGTCTAGAAAAGAAGAGTACAGAGAGGAGTAAGCACTTTTGAGATGGTAAATATATATTATAAAGATTATAAAAAACACACTGAGCAAATAGCTACCACATGCAGGACAATGTCCTGAACCACTACTTTGTATATGCAGATACTGAGCCAATTGGAAGAACATTAGAAAACAAAAACCCAGACAGTTATGCAGCCACAGATAAAAATATAGCGAGCAGTAATCTGTCGTCGTTCTCTAATGTGATTCTATCCACCAGTAACAGCGCAAACTTATAGAAATAATTTAGACACTGGTATGAGCTGTCTACACACAACACAATTACATGAATAACATTAGTGAACAAGGTGCAGCCATGCAAATAGACCATACATACTATTATACTAGAAACAACTTGGCGCATGCCATAGTAACATCAATAATAAGGCATAAAACATATTAGATGTCTAACACAATTCAACATAAACATATACAGTTGTAAAATGTCTAATACAATTCAACATAAATAGGCATTTACAGTTGTAAAACACTTACTGGAGAGACACTGAGCCTTCATGGGGCCTGTAGCAGAGTGGATTGTAGTTTTACAAATGGTGCCTGCACAGGTAATATATATTAACTCTGGGATTGTCTTAAGGTAATAAACAGGGAAGGGTATTATATATATATATATATATATAAAATGGATCTACTTCCCTTCCCTCTGCAACAGTCCCCCCAAGGGAACTAATTAATAAGTGAAAGTATGTACTTTATACCAATGTCTATAGACATATAGAGTGTTATATCCTTGGTTGTAAATTTACTCTCACCAGCCAGGACAGTCAGCAACCAATACTATCTGTTCCTATACCTTGTCTCCCCTTCTCCTTCTTAGACTACAGGTCATTGACTCTTATCCTATCCAACTAAATAGTAAACTTACTGCCCTGCACTCTTTCTTTCCATAGACATTACCACTGCTATACAGCCTTTGTCCACTAGAGAGCAACAGTTTCCTTTAGACCTCCATTCTGGCCCTAATTTAATTTAACTTACAGGCTCTCGGATTCCCATAGCCTGTAAGAGTTTACAATCCCACTCTTTCTCCCTTTCTTCTTATATTTATTTATTTATTTATTTATTTATTTAAATTTGTTGACCGGGAGTGTCCGACTGGACGTAGGTCCATTTTCAGCGGAGGCCCGGGGAGAAAAGCTCCACAGTTAAAATAAACAGACAGTATTTACATTGGATTACGTAGTGATTAACAATTTACATAGCAATTACTTACAACATATTTACAGATGAAGAACATAGTACATCAGTAGACAACTAGAATCTTTATCTGTGAAGTGCATACCAGACATTAACAAATGTTACAAGAAGAAGAAGTTTGTGCTGTATAATAAGTACTGGCTTATGAGCATCTGAGCTTGCTATAATCAAGGTAGTTAGTGGAGTGGAAAGAAAGGTAGTGGTTGGATGGGGTGGATGATATTAGAGTGGGAGTTGCAAGGGCATAGCCAGCATGTTTTTAGTTGCGCTTTTAGTAAAGTTTTGAAGTGGGTGCATGATGGTATGGAGGTAATTGTGGGTGGGAGTGAGTTCCATAATTTGGCTATGGCACAAGAGAATAGTGCTTTACCAGCAGAGTTATTGGCTTTAGTGATCTGCAAGTGATTTCTACTGCTGGATCTTAGTGGTCTGGTGGTGTGATAGGGTTGGAGTAGATTCTGGAGGGATGGGACATTTAGTGGATGGTTTACTAGTTTGTGGGCGAGTGAGAGTTGATACCACTGAAGGAGGTAAGGGAGTTCAAGCCAGCCCAGTTCAGCAAGTGAGAGACAGTGGTGACTATGGTAGGATGCCCCTGTGGCGAATTTGGCGTTTTGAATTTTGAAATTTTGGAATTTGAATGTGGTGAATTTATATTCCTCATTGCCTATCCTCTCAGTATATTCTTACTACTATCAAGGTTTTGTGTCATCTCACCCTCCCCACCTATACTTACCTTAGCTTACTGCTCCTCTGATTGTTCTCCTAGGGTGAACTCCTCTGTGGCTCTGACCTTGCTAATATAGATCACTGTCTTCTTTTTTTACCACCTACTCTCTCTACCTCCTATTTGGTTAGAATACTCTGCTCCTACCCCTCTCTGTATTTCCCTAGAATTTCATCTATTTATCACATCAGGACTGAACCATCTCCTAATTTAGCAAAGGACCCACCCCCTCCCTTTGCTGCCTAGTGTATTGCTCTAGACAAATCTGGTCTTTACCTGTAGCTATTCATCCTCTTCTCACCCCCCCTCCCTCTATGACATCACTTAACTTATAAATATACCTTCTCCCTTAGGACACCATCTTTACTCTCCTACTTAGCTCTAGGGTGCTGTGCGTTCCTGGCATTGGAGTAAATAGGGTTTTTAGGTAAGCTTTCTTTATGTCTTGTTTATCTGTGTCATACCATTCTTAAAATGTCCGAGAAGAATAACTAAATGCGTGCAGGAAAGGTTCAAAATGACTGGTTTGGGAAACTTGAGTAGTGGTTCTTATCCCTAACTGTTTTCGGCATAGCTACAAAGAGTTTCTGCACATGGAATGCACGTGCGAATGAAGCTACTGCTAGGATACTTAATGACAATGCTAGTATGCTTAGAGGATATTTTTTAACATATATCTTAAAATGATAGTGTGTTTACTGTGCAGCCTTTTTGTGTAGCCTTTTCAGCTGGCCTATAATGCTAGTATGCTTAGAGGATCTTTTGTAACGTATATCTTAAAATGATAGCGTGTTTACTGTGCAGTCTTTTGTGTTGCCTTTTCAGCTGGCCTGGTAGAGTGGTTTTTAGGAGCTTTGTATTACCAGATAAACTGTTCAGCTCTTGTGGCAAGCAAACAATGCTATTGACTCTCAGCGTTCTGGCATTGTCTCCGTTATTGTGACTGTTATTGTTGCTGTGTAGAGCTATGTGATCTGTTTTTTTGCTATTGAATAGTTTGAGAGCTGTATCTTTTGTTGCTTTCTGTAACTTTAAATCAGACAGAATACATAGTGTCTTCTGGTTATGCACCTTATATTACCTAGCCTAAGCAGCTTACTTCCATCTACTGATTGAACAAGGATGAGTATAAACATGAAGGACTTATTTGGAGCCTTCCTTTTGTAAAAAAAAAAAATAAAGGGGATTATATGATGATTTGAACCTTATTGTTCCTGAGCTATGTTGCTTTATATGTGTCTTGCTTGATTGTTATCATTGATAGAGTCATAGTAATACTGGCTGTTATGACTGTACTAGTATGCTAGTTTATTCTTTACTATGCTGCAATTAATACCCAATAAGCCTGTGTAACTGTGTATTTTATCTTTTTGTGTGTCTTATCACTCTTTCTTCTCCCTTTATATTCCCAGCTGCACAACCTGGCTTGCCAGTAGTAATGAGGACTTGCCCTTCCTGCTGAAAAACAACTTTTCCACATCTTACCCCATACTAAGGATCTGAACCTATCCTTCCCTCTGCAACAGTCCCCCCAAGGGAACTATTTAATAAGTGAGATTTAGTGTGTTATATCCTAGGCTGTAAATTTACTCTCACTAGCCAGGACAGTCAGCAACCAATACTATCTGTTCCTATACCTTGTCTCCCCTTCTCCTTCTTAGACTACAGGTCATTGACTCTTATCCTATCCAACTAAATAGTAAACTTACTGCCCTGCACTCTTTCTTTCAATAGACATTACCACTGCTATACAGCCTTTGTCCACTAGAGGACAACAATTTCCTTTAGACCTCCATTCTGGCCCTAATTTAATTTAACTTACAGGCTCTCAGATTCCCATAGCCTGTAAGGGCTTACAATCCCACTCTTTCTCCCTTTCTTCTTATATTCCTCACTGCCTATCCTCTCAGTATATTCTTACTACTATCAAGGCTTTGTGTCATCTCACCCTCCCCACCTATACTTACCTTAGCTTACTGCTCCTCTGATTGTTCTCCTAGGGTGAACTCCTCTGTGGCTCATCCCCCTCTGTTCGCCCTGCGGGCTCACTCCACTCCCCTACCCTGCCCCCAAATTCCACCCCCCCAGTGGTCCTAAACTTATACATAAACTACCACACCCCTATACATTAGCATCAACCCCTATCTCCTCCCCCTTAAAGTGCTATCACCTTAACTATACACTAACACCAACCTCTATCTCCTCCCCTTTAAAGTTCTATCACTCTTCTCCCATTATCCATTACCTTACCACCCTATCTACAAGCATCCCTACATTCTACCTCCCATGCCTACACTAATGGCCCAAGGATACCACAAACCCTTACCTTTATTAATACTCCTAACTATACTAATTATACCCTATCTACTTACTCTCTATGAACACCATACATATCTAGGACTTCACACCCACAACAAGCAAACCTCTATTCCTACTCTTAGCTCCCCTCACAGTCTCAGCAACTTCTCCTGCCCAGCAAAGTACTCAGTTTCATAGAGTCACTCACATCTCTCATTTTAACCCAATAGCTAGAAAAAAACAAGAACCTAATTTTTAAACTTTTACAACTCATCCTAAAAGTACAGGTCCACTCCCTTTTAGATGGTGATATACACCCAAACCCTGGTCCTACCACAATCACAGCTACACAGCCTGATACACCAGCTCTTACTATCACACACACACGCTTACCAAGCCCCCCAACTCTCTCCTGATAGCTCATCTTAACATTCGTAGCATCAATAATAAAGTTGCTCACCTGCATGCTCTTATAGATGTACATTCTTTTGACATACTCTGTCTGTCTGAAACATGGCTTAATCCATCAATACAAAGTGCAGTTCTACCCCCTGGCTGCAATATCCTGAGACATGACCGTAAGACTAAGAAAGGTGGAGGCATAACCATACTTTATAAGAATGGATTACAAGTCACCTTGCTAGACCCCAAACCTCCACCTCCCAACAATGCAGAGATTCTACTAACTAAGATTCAGCTTAACAAAAGTAAAGCCATATATCTAATCTGTGTCTAGCTTCCCCCAGGCAATAACATCAACACATTAGAGGCTATCCTCAGCTGGCTGTCAAGCAACTACCCCCAAGAAACCATTATACTTGGAGACTTTAACATAAACTGGAACTCCTGTATATCTGAGCAGCATTCCACTCATATCAACCTATATGGTTTTACCCAAACTATAACATCCCCTACCCATACCAATACACCTAACAACAAAACAAGTACCCTTGACTGGATACTCACTAATACTCCCCAACAAAACTATAAAACAGGCACCCTCCCAGAGGACATAAGTGACCACTTGCTTATCTATCTAATCAGATCTAAAACTGAAGTTACAAACTCAACCATCTGCAGAACTATTCGCACTGACAAAAACTTTAACCCTGCTCACTTTCAAATTGAACTAAGCACCTGTGACTGGTCACCCCTGAAATACCTCCCACTGG
This sequence comes from Protopterus annectens, assembly GCF_019279795.1. Lineage (NCBI taxonomy): Eukaryota > Metazoa > Chordata > Ceratodontiformes > Protopteridae > Protopterus > Protopterus annectens. Next base: position 1,552,127,020 of record NC_056729.1, on the reverse strand, counting down.
ATAATGCAGTGAAATACTTTAATTTGAAATTTCTTTCCATTTTAGTCTGCCATGCCCCATTATGTAAAATTAGAATCAGAACTAAACCAGAACCATGGCTCACGAAAAACTACCAAACAAAAAATCCTCCAAAGAAATAAACAATGGGCCAAATGGCATTCAACAAAAAGCCCCTCAGATCACTTACAATTCAGACAGCTAATAAACGAAACAAAAAAGCCATATTAGCTGATAAAAGAAACTATTACTACCAGTTTCAACAAACCCACCAAAATAATCCTCAAAAATTCTGGCTGGGCATCAATAACCTCCTACACCCTGGACGCTCAAGCACTCCCACTCCCTCTGGCTCTGATCACAGCAGTCCCATCCAAATAGCTGATGCATTTAACACATTTTTCACTGAAACCATACAATCCCTAGCCAACCAGCTATCCCCTAGCACCTCATGTTCTACCACAACCTCTACCAGTAATCCTCTATTTCATTTTCTGCCAGTGCCCACATCGCTTAACTTTAACCTCGTCCAGAAACTTAAACCTACCACACTCTCTGCAGATCTACTACCTGCAGAATATCTGCAAAAAGCTGCTAAAGTCATAGCCTACCCTATATCCATCCTCATTAACAGAACTATTTCTGAAGGAACTATCCCCTTAATCTGGAAAGTCTCTCACATTATCCCCCTGGACAAAGGTGGTAACTCCAAGGAGTTCTCCAATTACAGGCCCATAGCCATGCTATCTCCTTTGGCAAAAATAATGGAGAAATGTATTCATTTACAACTGTTAACCTACCTACTTTATCACAACTTACTAGCACCCTGTCAACATGGCTTTAGACCATTTCATAGCACCACCTCTGTTCTCTTATCCTTCACTAACCACATTAATACGTAATAATGATACTCTATCCTCAGCCCTTTTTATCGACCTGTCTAAAGCATTTGACATGATAAACCACCACCTCCTCATAGACAGACTCAAAAACCTGTCATTGGATGTCCTTACTATACAGTGGTTCCAATCATACCTAAATAACAGGCGACAGGCTGTACTATGGGATAATACTTTATCTTCCCACCTCCCAGTAGCCCTAGGCATGCGTCCCTCAAGGATCCATATTGGGTCCTTTACTCTTCTCCATCTTTACAAATGACCTCCATTCTGTAATTCCACAAGCTGACTGTATCCAATACGCACATGACTCCACACTCATATGCTCTGCTACTTTCCAATCAGAACTTCAGTCACTAACCCAAAAGACCTTTAGCACAGTCGAAAACTGGCTCCTACAAAGGTGTCTTATCTTAAACCCAAAAAAAACTAAAATGCTACTATTCACCCCCACTCGCAGAACTTCCCCACTTAACTTTATTATTACTTCAAATAATGGAACTATAATATCTCCTGAGCCAACCACCAAACTACTCGGAGTACTAATAGATAATAACTTGTCTTTTGAACCTCACATTAATAACACCATAAAAACAGTAAATAAGAAACTAGGTTCCCTCCATAGAATCAAACCCTTTCTAACTCCTCTAGCCAGGATCACCATTGCTCGCACCCACCTTATCTCTACCTTGCTCTATGCCTCCCCTATCTATACCAAAATATGCAGAAGTAATCTGAGTAAACTGTCATCCTCCTACAACAATATTGTCAGATTTGCAGCTGGGTCCTCCTATAGAACGCATCACTTTATCAGCCTGAATCATCTTGGATGGTTAGAGTTGCCAAATCTAATACTTTTCAATCAACTAATAGTTGTCCATAAGATTTTGTATCTACCTCAGAATACACCTATACTTACATCCCTAGCTATCCCCTATAACAATCTCAAAACCTTACGCTCATCTAATAAACTACTTGTACATATATCTAAATCCAACAACTCAGCTGGTGACACCCTGTTATCTAGTACAGTAGGTAAAGCCTGGAATAGCCTCCCAAGTCAACTAACCTCAATATCCTCAGTTAACCTATTTAAAAGCAAGCTCAAACCCTACCTCAAATCACACTGGGTATGCCCCTGTGATAATCCAGACTAACCACCATACCCTTATCTAGACTCCCTTGATTCCTAGCCTCTTGTGAACATGATCTTGTGTTTACGCACTGATAATAGTGTGCTTGACCATTCTGAGGATTTTTCTCATGTAAATATGTAAATACTATTGAATGACCAACCGTTTTTCATATAAGACCACACTATAATTGTATCCTTGTTTTTTGCTTTTGTAGACTCTATCCATTTAACACTAGTGCTTATTCTTTTTAGTTTTTGTGTGTCCTTAGTTTCTATAATATCTCTTAGATATAGCTTCCATTATTAACTCAAACTACTGTTGTATCTAGGTTATTTTTACATCAGTTTTTTTTTCCCTAGTGGAATACAGAATATAAAATCCTAAGTATGTAATATGTTATAAAGTTTTGTAATGTACCAATTTCTACTGTAAATATCTTGTCGTGTCCTATTTGGTTGTTATTTGTGGAGCTTTTCTCCCCAGGCCTCCACTGAAAATGGACATATATCCAGCTGGACTAGCCCGGTCAACAAATGTAAAATAAAATAAAATAAAAATACTTCAGTAGATCGAACTTTTACAAGTTCGAACCACATATGGCCGAGACCATATGTTCGAACTCGTAAAAGTTCACTGAAATAAAAACACATAAAACAAAAAAACACAAAACTAAACATCTATAGTGGGGGGGGGCTATGCCCCCCTGCACCCCCCACATCCACCTTACTTAAATATACCAACTCTACGATCACACTGTTGTTGTCTTTCGGCTTTTCCCGTTTAGGGGTCACCACAGTGGAACTCCAGTCCACTAATGATTGGCAGTAGATTTTGACGAACGCCGAGGTGCCAGCTCTATGTTCAACCTTCAACGAAGGCACGCCCATTTATGCATGTCTTTTGAACGCCCACCCAACTGAGGGGAGGACATGCAGACTCCACACAGAAGGCACTCCCTGCACTGCAGCCGAGAATTGAATGGGAGAACCTCTTGCTGTGAGGCAACAATGCTACAGCTGCACCACCGCAGATGTTCAACTCCGAGATCGCACTACATTGCAGAAATGAGAAATCTTCCCTTTCTGCTCTGTACGGAGTTCTACATTCAGTCCGATCGAACTTTTACAAGTTTGAACATATGGTCTCGGCCATATGTGGTTCGAACTTGTAAACATTCGATCGACTGAAGAGAACTCATATATATATATATATATATATATATATATATATATATATATATATAAAAATATATGTATACATATATATATATATATATACACACACACACACACGCACACACACACACACACATATTTTAGTTCCTGCGCATACTTGTTCTTTATGTATTACATTACACCTCAAGCTGAAGCAAATTGATAAAACTATTGATGGAATATTTAATGCTTTAAAAATAAATTACAGAAAATATGCACTCCACTGGAAGGTGACAAATACAAATGATTTTTTAAAACTACAACCGCTCTGCTACAGGCCCCATGAGGAGCTCAGTGTCTCTCCAACCTAACACCACTCTAAGTATTTAGCTGCTGTACCACCTTTATCTTGTATCCAATCGGTGGATACATTGTTATAAGAAAAGCACAGTCCGGGTCTGAACTGCAAACACAAACAGCTAAAGTTAACTTTGTGTATGTGTCTACCTGTTTGAGCTAATATTCATTATCCCCTGGAGAGCACTCTGCTTTGGCTTGTAAGCAGCCCCCCCCCCCACACACACACACACACACACATTCATCTTTTATTTTCTCTTTTATTCCCTTCTGTTAGCAAATAGTATCCATAACTGATCAAATACTGTGTGTTTGTTAATTTAACTTGAGACCACAGTAGCCTACTGATACAGGTTATCCTGTTTTCCACCTGAGAAATGGTTAAGAAATGTCTTACAGCTTCAGAGCAGTCCTTGGTCAATTCTGATTGTTTCTTAAGCACAAATTTGGTTTTGCTTGGATCTTGGCTCATTAGCAGCAGTACAAAAGGACTGCCTGCTCACACCCATGTTCTCCCCCTCCCCCTTCCCTGTTTATTACCTTAAGCCAATCCCAAAGTTAATAAATATTACCTGTGGCAGGCACCATTTTTAAAACTACAACCACCCTTTGAGCACTTTATGCTCAGCCCTGCCATAAAACTTACTAAAACTGCATAAACTGGGGCACAGCTAACTGATAGTTCATGGAAATACAGGGTACCTATCTGAGTCTCCACATTCACTATCATATGTTCTTATATCAGTTTACTCTGTTACCTGATTGTTCCCAGCCCCCTCATAAGAGCAACTAACAGGGTCTCTGCCTGCTTTGCTCCCCACCCTACTTTCAATTCCCTCCCACCCCCAGTGGTCCTACCTTTATTACACACGCAAACCCCTCCCATCTTTCCAACAGCCAACCACGGCACTAAACCCAACACTACCTCCTCCATTTTCCCACTACTATCAGTCCTCCTCAGCTAACATGTATAAGCATACCATACCTATGCTCAGTGCATGCACTCTCCTTGCATATCTTACATCCTACCAAAACTCCATCATTCCCCCACTCAACCACTACCACTGTACACCACCACTCATGTCTCACCCTCACTCAGCTCCCCTCCCACCAACTCAAGAACCATCCCTATGCACCCCCCACATATTCTAGCAACTATATTACTCAAACAAAAAGCATCCCTACAATTTAACATAGTAACCCTTCCACCATACCTATTACCCACAGAGCACAGTCATAAAGTTTCCCTAATAAGCAAACACATTCAAAAACTGAAAAAGCTAATAACCTCATGCATATCAAAACTAGCCCTAAGTGGAGACATCCACCCCAACCCTGGCCCTGCCATCTCCCACCCCAATCCTCATAATCAGAATAGAAATGACAACTTCTCCCAAATCACAGCCAATAGAAAGCCAAGTGACCTCCTTCTACTAAGCCTAAATATTAGAAGTATATCCAACAAGGTCCATGGACTCCATGCCACCATAGACTTGTACTCCCCAGATATAGTCATCCTGACAGAAACCTGGCTAAAACCTCACATTACCAGTGAGCAAATCCTCCCTAACGGTTATGGCATACTAAGAGTAGACCGTTTAAACAAGAAAGGAGGTGGTATAGCTATAATATTTAAACAGCATCTAAACATCCAGATCTTAAAATCATCAGCTCCACAAATAGGCAATGAAGAAATAATATATACCAACCTCAAAATAAACAAGAATAAAACCATCAACATAATTGGATGCTACTACCCACCTGGCCAAAACATCCCTCCACTAGAAAACCTCCTCAGCTGGGCTACCTACCACCTCCCCCAATAAACTATAATTTTAGGTGATTTCAATATTGACTGGCAATCCTGTTCTGACAACCATCCAACCCATCATCTAAACCTTCATGGCTTCACCGAACAAGTCCGGCTGCCAACCAGGATAAATAAAAACTCCAGCAAGCACACTACCCTGGAATGGATACTAGTCAGTAAGAGCCCCCAGTCATATATAGCAGGCTGCTTATCGGATAGCCTCAGTGATCACTCCCCAACATTCCTGCTCAAAAAACACATATACCAAGTTAAACCTGTCCTCTACCATCAAATACATAAAAAAACTAAACTTTAACCCACTCACACTCACCTCATCCCTCAAAGAATGTAACTGGCATCCTCTAAAGTACCTCAGTCTTGATGACGCAGTTGAATTTTTTAATACTACCTTCCTGAGCATCCTTAATTACCATGCCTCCATAAGACTTTCCAGAACCAAAGCACAACCCTCCACATGGCTAAAGAAAACCACTAAGTCAGAAATGAAAAACAGGGATAAAGCCTGGGAGCACTGGCGCAAAACCAAAACCCTCTCAACTAGACAGAAATTCCTAGAACTACGCAATAGAGTCAAAAAGCTAATAAAACATGACAAATTCCACTTACTACCAGTCTGCCCTAGACTCCTCCCAACACAACCCCAAACAATTCTGGTCCTCCATAAACTCTATCCCCCACCCAGGTAAAGTCAGTACACCTCCTCCTAACATCCCTCACTCCTCCGAAAATATTGCTACCTCATTCAGAACACACTTCACACAAACCATACTATCACTACCTAGACAACACAACCCCCTACCCTCCAACCTACATCTTCAACTAGTAATCTCCCCACTGTCTTCTCTTTTTCTCCTGTTCCTACCTCCAACATAAAAAAAACCTCTTAACTATACTTAAGCCCACCAAATTAGCAGCAGACAACCTCCCAAGTGAATACCTACAAATCGCAGCTGATGCTCTAGCCTACCCAGTATCCATCTTGATTAACCAATCTGTATCCATCTTGATTAATCGCTCTCTGTCAGAAAGTTACGTTCCCACACTCTGGAAAGTATCACATATAATTCCCCTCCACAAAGGCGGCCCCTCCACAGAACTAACCAGTTACCACCCAATAGCCATTCTCTCTCCACTCTCCAAAATACTAGAGAGATGCATTCATTCTCTGGCCTCAGACTACCTCCTTACTGACAACCTCCTTTCCAGTACTCAGCATGGTTTCCAACCAAACCATAGCACCACCACTGCCTTCCTGTCCTTTATTAACACTATCCTTCAGCATAAAAACAATGGCTATCTCTCCTCTGCTACTTTCCTAGACCTATCTAAAGCATTCGACATGGTCCCACACAAACAACTCATCTCTGTTCTTAATAGCCTATCCTTCTCTCAATCAGTCACCAAGTGGTTTCAGAGTTACATGTCTGACCACCAACAATCCGTTGTATGGCAGAAAGACATATCTCCCCAACTACCTGTCTCTATATGGGTTCCCCAAGGATCCATCCTTGGACCCCTACTCTTCTCTATTTTCACCAATAATCTAGCCTCTGCCACCAAACATGGCACACTCATACAATATGCAGATGACTCAACAATCATCTGCTCAGCCCAGTCCCTACCCAAACTGCAAAAAGTCACACAGGAAACCTTTTCCTCTGTTGAAACTTGGTTATCCGATGCCCAGTTAATACTCAACCCAAACAAAACTAAACTACTCATCTTCCAACCCACCAAACATATTCAAAACAACTTTCACTTTAACATCACAGCAAAAGACAACACCACTATACACTACACAGAACACACCAAATTGCTAGGAGTTGAACTAAACAATAAACTAAAATTTGACATCCACATATCCATGACCATAAAAAAAGTAAATAAAAAACTAGGAGCATTACACAGAAATAAGAAACTTCTCACCAAAGCAGCAAAGATTTCAGTAGCAAATTCCCACCTTATCTCCACCCTACTTTATGCCTTTCCAATATATACCAAACTAAGGCAATGCGATCTAAACAAGCTCGAGACCTGCTACAACAAAATCACCAAGTTCACCATAGGGGCATCCTATTGTAGTCACCACTGTCTCTCACTTGCTGAACTGAGCTGGCTTGAACTCCCTCACCTCCTTCAATGGTATCAACTCACACTCGCACACAAACTAGTAAACCATCCACTAAAAGTCCCATCCTTCCAAAATCTACTCCAACCCTATCGCACTACCAGACCACTAAGATCCAGCAACAAAAATAACTTGCAGATCACTAAAGCCAATAACTCTGCTGGTGAAGCACTATTCTCTTGCACCATAGCCAAATTATGGAACTCCCTCCCACCCACAATTACCTCTGTACCATCATGCACCCACTTCAAAACTTTACTAAAAGCGCACCTAAAAACATGCTGGCTATGCCCTTGCAACTCCCCCTCTAATATCACCCACCCCATCCACCCACTCCCTTTCTTTCCACCCCACTAAATACCTTGATTATAGCAAGCTTGGATGCTAATAAGCCTAACTACTTATTATACAGCAGGAACTTCTTATTGTAACAGTTGTTAATGTCTGTTATGTACTTTGCAGATGATAAAGATCTAGTTGTCTACTGATGTACTATATTCTTCATCTGTAACTATGTTTGTAATTGTTAATTGCTATGTTGATCAAATTGTTAATTGCTATGTAAATCCAATGTAACTACTGTCTGTATATTTTAACTGTGGAGCTTTTCTCCCTGGGCCTCCGCTCGAACACTCCCAGTCAACAAATGTAAATAAATAAATAAATAAATAAATAAAATAAATAGAATTTTATGAGCTCCACTGGAAGGTGGCAAATAGAATTTAAGTATGAAAATATTAGTCTAGCTACTTATAGGAAAACTAGTGGGAATACAACACTGTAAGACTAGGTTATGCAATTATTTGAAAGGTTTATTGGATGATTGGATGATGCTGATAAACTGGTTGAGATTACATGCTTAAAACAATGCAGCTTGCATTATTTTTATGGTATTTATAATCAAAAACTGACCAAATTCATCAGAATTGGTAGGAAAATGCAATATTTAAAGATCTGAATATATTCAGTGCAAGTGTAACGTGATTGGGCATGCTAGGCAGGAAAGGTACCTGACCTTGATCAACTGCCAGTTTTGTTCTCTAAGTATTCTAAGTATTCAGTGGATGTTCTTGGTCCTATTCCATTAAAGATGGTACATGTTTTTATGCCTAGCTTAGACCTTCAGTCTTCTAAGCAGATAGCTAACATTGTGTTAATTAAGAAAAGGGGAAGTTGAGTCAATGCTTAAATCATTATGAACCACTTTTTCTCTTAAATGTTGATTATAAAATTATTGCTAAATCAATTACTAGTACATTTATTAGAAACAGTTCTGTATCCTTTACAGGTCATTTTTTGTCCTTTTTTTGCAAATGGCCCAGGTAAATAAATTGGTTCAAATGCTATTGTTATATCAGCAGAAATGTGACCAACCATTCAATAATTTTACTGTTATATCATATGATGCCAGAAGGCTCTTTGGTATTGTTAATAAGAAGTTTATCTGGAAATTATTATAGTACTATGATGTCACAGAACAATTTAAAATTCTTGTTTAAAATCTTTACAGAAACTGTTAAGCAAGTATTAATATTAATAATACTCTGACATGTTGTGTTGCATTTGTTGAATGGGGCTAATCAGAAGTGCCCCTTTGCTGGCATGCTCTTTGTCCTTGGTATTGAATCCATGTTGAAGAATATTGCTTCAGAAATAGAGGGTATAACTCTTATTAATTATAAATATGCAGTAATATCATATGCTGATGATCTATTAGTAATATCAACTGACGATGGGATTGGTAGTTTAACAGTTATTTATAGTTTCTAGATGGTTAAAGAGACCAAGAATAAACAGGAGAATCTAAAAGATTTACAGTTACCTGTCAACTTGGTGGTCCTATTGGCAGTCATATTCTAGTAGTGCAGGAAGGAAATTTTCTGGGATTGACTTACAAATTAAGAACCAACCAACATCTCAAATGGTTAACTCTTTATTAACTTAATTACCATATGAAGTAATAGTCAAAGAGAAATATTGAAGCTGCTTAGGCAATGCTAATAGTTCTGCATTGGCTACTGCTAAGGTTTGTTAATGTAAGAAATCTAAAATCATGTATATGGGTGTCAATAACAGAGAGTGCCTATATATGTTAGATAATGAATTTTCTATTAAATGTGAACAGTATGCTGACTTCAGGGTATTAATTACTAATGTTTTTTTTTTAAAGTTCAATACATGTTAACAGGAAAATTTGGTAATATTATGGTAGTATTTTTTTTTTATCCTGAAACACTTCAATTCTAAATCCAATATTCACAAACCTAATGACACCCCTATACTAATATGGAAGTGGCATTTGTTTTATTCAGTGGATGGTATTAGGAAATTGGGAGATATACAGAAATCTTTTATTATATACCCCCCTACACACACACACACACACACATATATATATATATATATATATATATATATATAGAGAGAGAGAGAGAGAGAAGATTAGGTTATAAGATTAGCTTATGATAACAAGTTAAAACAATTCAACTTATTTTCAGTCTTCTACCATATCTTATGAGCTGGTCTGATTTGAATTTTTAAATGTATACATGATAAGCTACTATTACGTACTTTGGGGTTAACTTTATATCCCATTCTTTATCACCAAGAAATAGCAAATTACTGGTTAATTATGAAACAAACCTTTTCATCTTAGAGTGGGAAGAAAATGGAATAAGATTCCACCAGACGTAACATTTGATAGCTTTCAGATGAATGAGTGGCACTTAGTATGGGGATGAGGTATTTTGGCCAAGTTCTGAATGGAGAATGTTTGCAATGCTTCCTGTAAGGCCACTTATTTAAAAATGACAATAATCATTAAGCTGTGATCTGAAGAAAATGTCAGAGAAATATCAGAGTTGAATCAATTTTATGTTTGTGCATACTAGTCTAGGAATATTTTTGAAATGCAACAAAAAATATTTACTTTGTTTACAAAGTACTACTTCAGCAAATGAAAGCCTGTATGACTAATAAACAAAAATGGACTAAACAACATGCTACTGACATAGATAATGGTTATTAGGTTCAATAGGTGTGTACTAGGCTAATGGCTCTGGAGCCTTTACAAGCCTAGTCCATAGGATTACCCTGGCATCGTGCCGCCCGACCTTAGTTCCTAGTGCCTCTGTTGAGTAGAGCCACTGGAGTGATCCCCAGGGTAAATTTTCTATTTCCCATCCACTCATCAAGATTTCTCTTGAAGAGGGCCAGTGAGGTGCTCTTTTTGACATGTATGGGAACTCTGTTCCATAGCATGGGCAGTCTCTGGGTTATAAACCTGTCCCTCCAATACGTTCTGTTGATTGTGGTAATGATGTTGATGTCCCTGGAGTGTATAGTGTAGAGGAATTGGGATTTCTTTAGATGTAGCATTTCTAACAGAGCTGGGTCAGACATGGCTTTGTAAGTCAAGCATAGATCGCCTCTAACTAGGCGATAAGAGGCAGAAAATAGTTAGAGTTTTTGAGTCTGTTCATATAAGAAAAGTGTTTAAGGCCTGGGATCCTCTTTGTGAGGTACTTTTGTGGCCCCTCCAGTTGTTTTGGGTGTCTAGTGAGGTACATGCCAAATGGGGCATTGTACTCGATGATTGGCCTAATAAGGGAAGAGTAGAGGGAAACAATGACCTATTTCTTCCTGGATGCAAAACCCTTAGTAATGAGATGTGGCACACAGAAGGACTTTCTGACCACAGCGGCAGTGTGGTGGTCAAAACAGAGGTTGCTGTCAACCTGTGTTCCCAGATCTCTTATAATGCCTTCTGTGTTCAGTGGACTACCATCAATGTGGTAATTCATGGGAACTGGGCTTTTCCCAAGGGGTGGTGGAATGTTTTCCAAATATGTCATATTTCTACACATATTTAATCAGTTCAGGCTAAGATTATTTACAGAATATATGTTTTATTTAAGGATTCGTTTTATACATCCTGTATTTGTTCCATCCTGTTTGCACTGTGACTGTCAGTCTGCATCAGTTTCTCAGTGTTACCGGTCCAGAACTCATGAAAAAGTTGCATATCTTTTGGGAAAATTTTAAAGAATATGGAGTGATCAATGAGATTATTTTATTTAATACAGTAGATTTTTCTTCTTTTAAAGACAAGAAAATCATTATATTGACTATTATTGCTTTAAAAAATGATTTTTAAATTGTGAAACTTGTCTGAGTTTTATAAATACAATTGAAATTCATCTATGAAGATTGCAAATATATATTTTATATTTAAATGTGCTGTACTTTGGCTCTGGTTGAAATATTATTTGTGATTTATATTTTATTAAAAAAGAATTTTGCACATACAGTTATAAACCCAGAATACTTCGGATAGAATTTTGAAGACAAGCATGACACTTACCAGAATGAATTACCTCTACAAATACAGTTCTAAACCAAGAACACTATACATATAATTCTATAGGTAGAAATCTATAATCAAAATTTAATATATAGAATTCTAAACTCTGAATTTTATACATAAAATTCTAAACAAAATGCTACAGAGAGAACTTCAGTTCAAAAATTCTACACATAAAAATCTAAGCACAGACTTATGCAGGCAGAATCATAAACACAAAATTCTGTGACAAAAATCTACATATAGAAAATACAAATAGCATTCTTAACACAGCATTATACACAGTCTTTACAACCAAATACTTCTAGCAGAATTCAACAGTTAAAAGTTTATAAAAAGAATTCTTCACCCAAAATTGTACAAATAGAATTTTAGACACAGAGAATTTTTCAGGAAGAGATGTAAACAAAGCCATCTACAGAAAGAAATAACTCTAAATGTACTAGTCTAATAATAGAATTGCAAAGTTTCACATATGCATTCACAACCAAACAATAATACAGATAACATCACTGCGTTTTTCTTAAACACCTAAACTAAAAAAAATTCTCTTTTGCACTCATAATTAATTGCAACCTTCAGACTACTGCACAACCATGAACAATTCCCATTTTTTTCACTCCATCATGCAACCTTACACTAAGAGACCGCCATGCTTCACTGACAAATCATTACTCTTCATAACTAAACCTTCAACAATGCAGGATACACATTGAATTGTTAATAGCTAGAATAACATCTTAGTCCACTTAAGAACAGTCTGTAACCTGAAAGGCTTCAAATGCCTACTGAAGCAATAACTGATAGATAAATTGCTTTGCACATGCACCATTCCTGGTTAAATGGATACTAATATAGCTATACAAATTTGTGCCAAAACTCTCTGATGCATAATACTTAGTGTACTATTATCACAACTATACCCACCTCCATCATCTCATCTCCTTTATCTTACTTCCTTTCTTTGGGCTGCTCAGACTCTTTATCTTATCTTCCTATGTCCTAGATTTTGAACAAATCTTTATAGTAATATTCTTATGTAAAAAGCTGACAATCTATGCATACTGACGATATTTCACTAAATACACTTTCATATCTAATTAACTGTTATTTTTAAATGAAACTGATTTTAAATGATATAACTAATATCAATGATGTCTGAATAATGGAACTGATACTCATGAATGAACTGACTATAAATGGTAAAACAATGCAAATTGTATTCATGTATGTATAATGGAGCTTTTCTCCCTAGGCCTCTGCTGAAAACTGACACTGCTCTTTTGGACTTTCCCAGTAAACAAATGCCAATAAATAAATAAAAAAATGCATACATTTATAAAGAGTGATTTCAAAACACAAAGTTTTATAGACAGAATTCTAAACACAGTATTCTGTGAAAAAATCAGTTCACATGATTCCAAACAAATAATTCCATGGAAAGTATTAAACAGAGTTCTACAGGTAAATTTCCAAACACAGAGTTTTCCACAGAGAACTGTGTAGATACATTTCTAAACAAAGACTTGATCATACATACATAAGTGTAAACACAGAATTATACAAAAATAATTCTACAGTGATAGTCTTGTAGGTAGAATATAGTGAATCCTAAACACAGAATTCTACAGGTAGGTTTTAAAACATGGGCCTCTACAAACACAATTCCATTGACAGAATTTGTAACAAAGAATTTTCTAGATACAGTAAACTACTATTGTAATCAAATAATTCTAAAGAAAGAATTCTAAACAAAGAATTCTCCATTGAGATGTCTAATCACATAACTCATCAAATACGATTCCATACATATGTGAAAAACTTCTCCACAAAGATAGTAAACACATATCTCTAAAGACAGATTTATGACAAACCTATGGTTTGTCATTTTCTGATTCACTGAAACTTTAAACATCAATGCAGAAATGTTGCTGGGTTGCTTTTGTTAAAATTTCAGTCATCAGAACTCTCTACGACTCAGAGAGAATGGAAGGGATGAGCTTCTAGTTTATTTTCCTTTTGCATTTCCTCTCATTATGTGTGAATATATATATATATATATATATATATATATATATATATATATATATCTATATATCTATATATGTGGATTCACTTCAGAAGCTCAAATTAACAAAATCGAACTGCAAATAACCGAAACCAAAAGATCGAGTTTCGGAAACTCGAACTTCTGAAGCGAAACCAACAAAAAAAAAAAAAAAAAACAAACTTTGCTTTTGCAGGAGGGCTTTGCACCCCCCATGTGGGGGGCTGTGCCACCCACACCCACCCACTTAAATATACCAACTCCAAGATCGCGCTACAGTGGGGAAATGGGAAATCTCCCGTCTTGCGCTGTATGTGGAAGCGCAAAACGGGAGATTTCTTATTTCCTGTCAACACCGCAAAAAAAATAAAACATTACGTACACACAGAGCGTACAAGAATCCTTGCCTCTGTGTGCATGCAATGTATTAAGGTAAGTAAACTCTTATTTTTAAACACTACACATATTCGATTTACTGAAATCTCAATCATATGGTCTCGACCATATGAAATTCGAGATTTCAGTAATTCGATTATGTGAAGTGTTTATATATATATATATATATATATATATATATATATATATATATATATATATATATAGGTCTGCTTTAAAATTTCTAAATCCCAAAACCTTGAACCTCTAAATCCTTATGTTCAGAAGTTCGAAATGAAAAATAAAAAACACATAAAAGAAGAAAAGCTCAGAAATAATGTTTTTTTCAGGGGAGGCAAGCCCCCCCGCAACCTACACACCCCTGCTACTTAAATATACCAACTCCAAGATCACACTATAGTGAAGAGAATGGTAAAGTTCCCTTCCCCACTATACGTCGATCTCCATTGATACATTTCGAGATTCCAAAACTTTGAACTTCTGAATGTCGGGATTTAGAGGTTTGAGGTTTTGGGATTTCAAAACTTAAAAGTAGACCCATACATACACATACACACACACACACACACACACACACACACACACACACATATATATATATATATATATATATATATATATATATATACACGCACACACACACACACACACACACACACACACACACACACACACATCATCTTACCAGAATATCGAATCCTGCTTCATCAAGTCAACGTCACCAAATCTTCAATACATTGAACACCTGGAACAATGAAAACTAACCTCGGGTAAACAACGATTTGACCACCAGGACAAAACAACAAACAGTAAAACAAGAAAACCCTCCAAGTGGGAGGCTTCACCCACCACACACCCCTAACTAAATATGCCAATTCCAAGATCACGCTACCATGGGGAAAGGGCAAGGTTCACCATAGTGGCCAAGTGGTTCTTCTCCCAGGGTTGATTTTTGCAGTTCAGGGAGTTCGATGTACTGACGATTTGGCAAAGTCATCTCGATGAATTGAGATTCAATATTCTGGTACTATGATGTTTTGAAGGGGACCCATATATATATATATATATATATATATATATATATATATATATATATATATATACACACACACACACATAGGGAGAAAGAGAGAGTGAGAGAGAGGCAGACAGAGAGAGATCAGGAGTGGTGGTTTGCCTTATTGCTGGGGTGTAAAAGAATTGTTTACAGTGCTGTATGTCACTTTCAGTGTTGCAGTACTTAGCTTGTGACATTTTAGGAATTAGGTGTTTTATTTTTAAGTAATGGCATGCCAATTAAGCAATATGTGATTAACTTCCAAGCTTATACAGATAGAATTGCACTGATACAACTTAAACAAATAATTATACTCATGGAACTCAGAGAATCTTGGGTATAATTACAATCATAGCAGTCTACAGATGGAATTCTACAGGTAGAATTTTTGAGATGTGATTTGAAAGACAGAGTTTTGCAGAAATTGATACAAATAAAATTCTAAGCACAGATGCCTCCAGTTAAAATACTAAATATACAGATCTACAGGTGACATTCTAAAGATAGGCTTATAAGTACAATTTTATCTTATAGCAATACTAAACATAAAATTTTGGAGATAGATTTTAACAGAAAAGAATTGTAAGGATGGAGTTTGATTCATAGAATTCTACATATTGAACTTTAAATAAAAATCATGCAGCTAAAATTCTAAACACAGAACTGCACAGTTAAACATTTTAACATGGGATATAGAGTACTACTCATAGAATTTACAGAATTCTAAACACAAAGTCCTACAATAGAACTCTTAATAAAGAATTAATCTATAGAAAACTCTTAATAAAGAATTAATCTATAGAATTCCATAAACCTAAAATATGTTAAACTCTAACCACAGAACAGAATTCTAGCAGCAGAATTCTAATGAAAAAGTTCTTCAGAGAAGATTCCAAACAAAAAAGTCTAGAGATAGAATTCTTCACACAGAATTCTGCACAATATAGTCAGACTTCTACTTTGAGAATTCTAAACAAAGAATTCCACAATTAGGATTAGACCACATAATTCTACAGCGAGAACACAGATTTCAGAAAATTAAATTGTAAACCTAGACTTCTACAGACAGAATTATAAATAAGTAACATTCTAAATGCACAATTCTGCAAAAGAATTTTAAACACAAAAGTTCACTAACAGAAATTTAAACAAGGAATTAGGCAGAGTTCTTTACATAGAAGACTTCAAATAAAGTTTTACTTACAGTATACTACAGACAGAAATCTATGCATTCTAACCACAGAGTTTAAAAAAATTCTAAACACAATTCTACACAAACAGTTAAGATTTCTACAGCTAAAAATCTCAAGTATGAATCTCATAGATGGAATTATACAGATACTAAAATACAATTGTAAATAGCAAATTGGACAACTAGAATTCTTCAAGTACAGCAGTAAAGACTGAGTTCTACAGATTCTAAAGAGAGAATTTTGAAGATAGAATACTAAGCATATAATTTTATGTAAATAGTTCTACAGATAGATGGTTCCTCAGGCAAACTCCTAAAATTATGTACACAAAATTCTATACAAAGAACTCCACAGATAGAAATCTAAACATAGAATTCTAGTCATAGACTACTATACACAGAATTCCATAGGTAGATTTATAAACAGAATCTTACAGACTAAATTCTAAATGCAGTAATCTGCAGATATAATTCTAAATATAGAATTCTAGAGATAGCATTGCAAATACAAAATTCTACAGGTAGAATTCTGAACACAGACTTCTACAAGTACAGTATGAAAGTTAGATTTTTATAGGTAGAATTCTAAATACAACATTCTGCAGACAACCTTCT
Organism: Protopterus annectens; assembly: GCF_019279795.1. Taxonomy (NCBI): domain Eukaryota; kingdom Metazoa; phylum Chordata; order Ceratodontiformes; family Protopteridae; genus Protopterus; species Protopterus annectens. The sequence continues at coordinate 1,552,109,848 of NC_056729.1, read as the reverse complement.
ACATGCAGAATTCTCCAGTAAGAATTTAAATGAGAATAAACTCCAGATAGAATTTCAGCAGTCTATAGGTAGACATGTATTTATTGAATTCTATACATAAAACTGAAAACAGTAAATTCTCCAAAATAATTTCAAGAAACAGAATTCCACAGACAGCATACCAAACACAGAATTTTACAGGTAAAATTCTACAGATATATTCTAAATACATACTTCTACATAAAAAATGTAGACAGATCATTCTATTTATACATATAACTACACAAAACAAAAATTTAAACACAAAATTATGCAGAAAGAATCCTAAATATGCTGACATAATTCTAAGCAATGACATCAGCAGATAGAATACTGAACCCAAATGCTAAAGACATAATTCTAAATTAAGAATTGCACAGAAAGAATTCTAGATATGACTTCAGCAGAAAGAATTCAAAGGCAAAATTTTAGACAGTTTTTTAAACTCACAAAGTTATACAGCTAGAGCTATAAACATAAACTTGTATAGCTAAAATCCCATATCTAAAAAAAAAAAAAAAAAAAAAAAAATCCTAGCTTGTTTCCCACCTTTCCTGTAACTTGTCTAGTCCAGATACAGACTTGCTGTATCCAGGACTGTTTGTAAGCTCCTGAGCCCCCCAAGCTTTTCTGTGTTGGAGGGAAGCCTTCTAGCTTATCAGTGGGAGTGGTAAGTACTAGGTAGCCTATCTATCACAGGAGGAGAGTTTTCTGGCCCAGAAATTATAGTTTATTGGCTGTTTCAGAAGCTCTTCCATCTCTTTCAACCTTCTGATTCAAAAGCCTGTGTTTGTTTCCTGCCTTTCCTGTTACTAGTCTAGTCCAGGTACAGATTTGCTGTATCCAGGACTCTTTGTAAGCTTCTGAGCCCCCAAGCCTTTCTGTGTTGGAGGGAAGCCTTCTAGATTATCAGTGGAAGTGGTAAACATTAGGTAGCCTATCTACCACAAGAGGAGTGGTTCCTGGCCCAGAAATTGTAGCTACTGGCCGTTTGGGCAGTTTTTTTCCCATCTCTTTCAACTTTCTGGTTTAAAAGCCACACTTGTGCTTGTTCCCCACCTTTCCTGTTACTAGCCTAGTCCAGATACAGAGTTGATGTATCCAGGACTGTGCAGCCTTCTAGCTTATCAGTGGGAGTGGTAAGTACTAGGTAGCCTGTCTACCGCAAGGGGAGTGGTTCTTGGCCCAGGAGTTGTAGTTTACTGATCATTCGGGAAGTTGTCCATCTCTTTCAACTTTCTGGTTTAAAAGACCACATCTGCGCTTGTTTCCCATCTTTCCTGTAACTAACCTACTGGAAAGCACTAGAAAGTTTTAAACTGATACAAGCCTTCTAGCTTAAAAGAGAGATTTTGGAGTGACTGAGTATCAGTTTTCTGTATTTTCTTGCTGTACTTAACTGTTTTCCACCTAAATGCTGATTTTCCAATACTTATTGTGATTTAAAAGCTTGTTTTTTTCACATATTGTACTTATTTGACTGCCTGCACTTTTAAAAAGTTGTTTTTTGTTTAAATAAATTGTTTAACTGTTGTAGGCTACACACTAAAGTGCGATAGCCTGACCGCTTGTAGTTGTTTAAAACTGTTTTAAGTGTACTTTTTACTGTTTTTGCCTTATCTTTTCAAAAAAACAAACAAAAAAATTCTTGTTTCCCGCCTTTCTAAGCTAGTATAGTCCAGTTTTCAGGCTAGTGTTGAATTCAGGGCTGTGTTACAAGTTTCTGAGTTGCCCATACCTTACTTGGATAGAGGGAAGTTTCTGTTTTCACCTGTGAGAGAGGGGAACTTTGAGCAGCCATCTGTCCCTGGAGGAGTGATTCCAGCCCAGAAGTTAGTAGTTTAAAAACCGCATTTGCACGGTTTTATGCACCGGGCAGCACCAGTTAGCTAGGGTTAAATTACTCCTGGCTCCACTAAGTCTCCTCTTCAGTTTTTCACTTGAAACTAGTCTAACTCTCAACCTAAGCACTCAAAAAGCATCCTACAGTACAGCACTTGTTCAGACCTAATAGCAAGCACTAATATACCCCGACACTTTACTGCCCAGCAGGGCAAGGCTCTTTATCCACCCCTCACCAACCAAGTGACTAAACAGCTCACCCTACTATTCAGGCATGACCAAAGGGCAACTTCAGGTGTACTCTTCAGTCCAGCTGGTGAATCTGGGTATCCTGAGGCAATGTTACAACTGCCTCATGTACACAGACAGCCCTCGCCTCCAACCACAAAACACTAACATATGCGAGAGATGCAATTATACAGCCAAACTGGAGGCTAAGGTCTCTCCACCCAAAACTGGAACAGACAGTCATGAGAAGAAGGTTAACACTTGCACCACACCTCCAGCCTCACACAGACCTACTAAACCAGCACTGGCAAAAAATACACATAAATACACAAAATCATACTCTGAGGCTCTAAATAAAAACCTGCAAATGCATCAGAGAGCTCCAAAGCAGACACCCATAAAACCTGCACCTCCCATCACAAACCAGACAACACATAAAACACAAAAGCAATGTGCCGTACAATCACAGCCCTTAAGGCGAAATAACATACCGAATACACTAATAATAGGTGACTCAATAGTCAGGCACACTGACGCCCCACTCACTAGGCTGGATAAGGAGAAGGTTACTGTTAGCTGCCTGTCGGGAGCCAGAATCCGTCACATAACACAAGCACTCAGGTCACTCCAGAACAAGTACAAATATGACTCTGTCATTGCTCATGTTGATGTGAATGACCTGAGATGTACCTCCCTGGATTACATGAAAAGAGACATGGAAGAGCTCTCTGATCATGTAACCCAGGCGGGTATGACCCTGACCCTAAGTAGCATCCTGCCCTTACCAAGAATGATACCTCAGTATAAAGAAAAAATTATCAATTTCAACAACTGGCTAACCTTCTGCTGTCATTGAAAGAGGATCCAGTGTCTGTCAGCCTGGGTTGACATGCTCGACAAGCCGCGTTGCTTTGCAAGAGATGGCTTGCACCTGTCACCCCTTGGCTTTCGAATACTGGCCAAGGTTCTTGCTGCCCCCATAGTGCCTTTTTTAGGCAAGGCTCAAAATTCAAACCCACCCCCATAAACAGCACAAGTAAAAAAATGAGGGTTATGCTACTCAACGCCAGGAGTTTAAATCTCAAAATGCATGCACTCGAAGGACTCATAAGTATGGAGAACGTTGACATCTGTGCAGTAACTGAAACCTGGTTCAAGGCTCCAGAGAGCACTCCAGTACTACTGGGCTACAACTCATACCACACATTTTGGCCACGGTACATGGACTGAAACACAAAAGGAGGGGGTGTATCCATATTCATCAAGGATACCCACACCTCCCGGTTAGTGGTGCAGCATGATACCTCTGAGATCATCCAGGTGCAACTAACATCGGGCAAATATGCAATGCAAATTTTGGCCTGCTACAGATCACCCTCCATGACCCAGGACCACCACTCCGCCTTTCTGGAGACACTGGAAAACATGAAGGTCTTACCAAACACCCTGATACTGGGCAATTTCAATTACCCTACCATTAACTGGGAAAACTACTTGAGTACAAACTCCCAGGCTCAGTGCTTCCTGGAATTTATCAACTCAAATGCCCTGGATCAGCTGGTAAACTCCCCTACCAGAGGCCACAACATATTGGACCTGGTCATCACCAACATGGGCAATAGGTGTTCCGTGCCGGAGGTCAACCCGTCACTGGTTAGATCAGACCATAAACTAATCACCCTGGATGTCCACACCCCCTCCACCACCCCCAACCAAGGAAACCACAGTGAAAAACTTTTCTAAAGCAAACTTTACCTTACTTAAGACAGAGGTGGAAAGTTTCACAGCCCCACGCTAAAGGATAACACTGCCCAAGATGCAGAATCCTTTACAGTTGCACTCTATGAGCACCTACAAGGATGCATGGATCATGCCATCCCTAGAAAAACCAAGACTCACTCCCCTAAGAGAAGGAAACCAGTCTGGTGGACCCCTGCCATAAACAGGTTATACAACAAAAGGAGGAAACTAGTTCAGAAAAAAAGCAAATCCCAAGAAGGAAAGACATCCCTGATCAGTATCAGTAAGAAACTAAGGTCACTCATAAAATCATCCAAGGCTAACTTTGAAAGATAACCACAAAGCCTTCTTTAGCTATGTCAAGAATCTAAGTGGCAACTTGCAGATATGCTCTGAGCTAGTGCAAAATAGCACAAAATATACTGAACCTACTGATATTGCCAACATCCTGGCAGATAGATTCAGTGCAAAATTCACCTCCCTCTCACCTTCAAAAGGGCCCACAACAATACCAGAAAAGTGCAGTGTCCCAGAAATCACAGAAGCACAAGTGAAAACAGCCCTTTCAAAAGCCAAAAACACAGCATCAATGGGGACAGATGGTGTCCCATGCTGCATCTTGTACGAACTACAGAATTAACTAATCCCCCCCCCCATCCCACCTAAACACGCTGTTCAACCTCAGCTTCTTCACAGGCTACGTGCCCATAGAATGGCGCACAGCAATGGTTATTCTGCTCCACAAAGGAGGGACCACAACAGACCCTGGTAACTATTGCCCTATAAGCTTGACTAGTCTGGTCTGCAAGTCTATGGAGCGCATCGTCATGGAACACATTAACAAAGACATTGGGAATCTCCAAACACTTGACCCGACCCAGTTTGGCTTTGTTAAGGGCAGATCATGCCTACTAAACCTGGTTGACTTCTTCGAGACAGTCAACAAGGCCATAGACAAGGGAAAGGTGGTTCACACAGCCTACTTTGATCTCATCAATGCGTTCGACACCATTCCTCACTCAGGTATTATAGAAAAACTCACCAGCCTGAACATAAACCCCTACGTCACAAGATGGGTTGCCAACTGGCTTATAGACAGAACTCATACGGTAAGAATAGTGGGCTCCAGGTCTGACTCTAAACCAGTCACAAGTGGTGTCCCACAAGGCTTGGTTCTGGGACTCCTACTGTTTGGCATATATTTCTCAAAACTACAGGCAAACACAGGAGGGCTATGGCTAACCAAGTTCGCCTATGACTGCAAACTAGGAGCCATAATTGACTCTCTGGCTGACACGGACATCCTTCAAAAAGGCCTTACTGAGACAGACTCCTGGTGTCAAAGTCATGGCCTCAAGCTAAATGCCAAAACATGCTAATCATCCCATTTGGGAAAAACAAAACACCCACGAATTACCACATAGGCGGCAGCCCCCTTAATACAGCAGAGGTAATAAGAGGTCTGGGGACCCAGGTAGATAGTAATCTCTCCTTTGACAATCATATTGCCAAAGTAGTTAGGAAATCCTTCTATGTGGCCCATCTAATTACTAAGGGGTTCGCATCTAGAAATAAAGAGGTTATAGTGCCCCTCTACTCATCATTCATCAGACCCATCATAGAGTACAATGCCCCATTTGGGATGTACCTCACAAGACACTTCCAACAGCTGAAAAGACCTTAAAAGCACCTCACCAAGAGGATTACTGGCCTCAAACATATGTCCTATGCAGCCCAACTGAAAAAACGTCGGCTGTATTCAGTGGCATATTGCTTACTCAGAGGTGATTTCTGCCTGACTTACAAAGCCATGCCTATCTCAGAATTAATGGTGATGCTCCACCTAAAGAAATCCAAGTCACTGCAAGCCATGCGCTCTAGTGAGCTAAACCTCAACACAACAATAAATAGAACATGCTGGAGGGATAGATTCCTGTCACAGAGAATCCCCCTGCTTTGGAACAAAATTCCTAATTACATTAGGCAGAGCCCCTCACTAACACTCTTCAAGAGAAGCCTTGATGAGTGGATGGGTAACAGAAAATACACCCCTGGGATCACTTCATTGGCTCTGCTTGACAGAGGCTCTGTTAATTAATCAATGGGGTGGCAAAAGCCGACACACTCTGGCTAGGCTTATAAATGCCCTCGGGCAGATAGCCTAGTACCTACCTATGAACCTATGAACCTATAATTCTAAACACAGAATTCTACAGACAGAATCCTAAACTAAGAATTCCATGCATACTGTTCTAAACACAAAATACAACACACAGAATTACTCAGATAAAATTAGAAACCAAGAAGTCTACATATAGAATTCTGAACTAACAATTCTAAAACCATAATTCTATTGGAACAACTTCTAATAAATATTTCTACAAGTAGAATGTATAGCTGAGACTTCTATTTTGAGAATTCTAAACACATAACTTTATCGGTAAACTACAACAGATAGAATTCTACCCTCAAAATGTAGCTGATAGAAGTGCAATCAGAACTCTACATAGAGCATTCTACAGGCATTATTTTAAGCACATAATTTTCCCAATACATTTCTTAATACTGAATATTTCTAATAGAATTCAGCAGAATTCTAGTTTTGCATCTTGAATTCTTAAGAAAGAATATCTCTGATAAAATTCATCTGAATTCTATAGACAGAATTCTAAACACAGGAATCTACAAACAGCCTTCTAGACACAAAAAAGTATAATAGAATTCTAAATTCTATAAAGAAAACAAAATAAACTAGGTAATGATGTTTGAAGCTGAACAATGAAGTAGACACACTTCCAAGACTATTGTGTTAAAAAAATGTACACATTGTACTAAGGAAGATTTTAAATGAATAAAAATGACGCTTTTTCATCCATTTAACCACGCACTTCATCACAATACATGCAAGATCATTACATCACTTCTTTTATAGGGTAAACAAAATATTTAATAATTTAAAGTGGATCAGTCCCTAATTGTAAAAGGTATATTCAATTAACTATGATGCACATAAACAGGACAGCAAACATGCATCTCATATGAACACATAGGCATTTAGGTGGCAATTAAATATTAAAAACAGCTTATACAAATCTAAAATAAATCAATATGGTCAGACAGACCATAAAATGGGATAATAAATCTTTCATAGTTAGGCTAGTAAACTTAAAACCCATAACTGCATAAAAAGTGTACAATAAAGTACAATACTAAAAAACATCAAGAGCGATATATGTAATATATCATTCTTATGTAACAAAAACTTTTTTACTACATCAGTTTATAACTTAGCTAACTGCAGTTTTAAAACTGGTTGAACAAAAACATGTTCATTAAAACCAAGAGGTGAAATAGTGTTCAACCTAAGTTGCCAAAACATTTCCTTACATTCAGGACTGGTTTCCCATTGTCTACCCTGTTGGTCAATATCCACTTTTTCCAAAATGCTAAATTTAAAATCTTTAAAACCTTCACAAATCAAAGTATGTTTAAAAAGCAAGTTATTTGCATTTTTTAATGTCATACTTGTGCTCATAAATACTTTTCCCCAACAGTATTTTGTTTTTTCCTATATACAAATGAGGGCAAAGTGAACATACAGCAAGATGGACAACCCCTAATATAGAGCATTTGCTAGTCTGTAATTTCACAATGGAGACCAAACCATTTTCAAGGGTTAACATTTCTAACTGTAAAATAGTAGTACAATACTTACAAAAGACACATTTTTGTACCATAGGTTCATAGGTTCATAGGTTGGTGCTAGGCTATCAGCCCTAGGGCCTATACAAGCCTAAAAATAACAATTCCCTGGCTATTTCTTCCCACACTATTTACTTCCCTGGACCCCTGTCTAGCAGGGCAACTGACATGATCTCCGGGGTGAATTTCCTTTCTCCCATCCAATCATTAAGGTTCCTTTTGAAGAGGGCCAAAGAGGCACTCTGCTTGACTTGTATGGGCAATCTATTCCAGAGTCTGGGGTGTCTCTGGGTCAGGAACCTATCCCTCCAGCATGTTTTGTTTATTGTGATGACAAGGTTTAGATCCCTGGAGTGTGTGGCTCTGAGGGATTGGGATTTCTTTAAGTGTAGCATGTCCAACAGCTCTGGGTTTGACATGGCCTTGTATGTTAAACAGAGATCGCCTCTGAGTAGACGATATGTGACAAGAGTATAGCTGGAGTTTTTTAAGGCGGTCAGCATAGGGCATCTGCTTTAGGCCTGTGATTCTTTTAGTGAGGTATTTCTGCGGCCTTTCCAGCTGTTGTAGATATCTTAAGAGGTACATACCAAATGGGGCATTGTATTTTATAATGGGTCTAATGAGGAATGAGTACAGTGGGACAATGACCTCCTTTTTTCTGGATGAAAAGCCCTTAGTGATGAGGTGTGCCACATAGAAGGATTTCCTGACTGTTGTGGCAATGTGGTTATCGAAGATGAGACCACTGTCCACCTGCGTCCCTAAGTCTCTTATCACACTTTCGGTGTTTAGTGTACTGCCACCTATATAGTAATTCATGGGTACATGTTTTTTCCCAAAGGGGATAACTATACATTTCTTGGCATTGAGCTTGAGCCCATGGCTCTGGCACCAAGCATCTGTTTCTGTAAGGCCCTTTTGTAGAGTATCCACATCATTTGGGGATTCAATAATGGCTCCCAGTTTGCAGTCATCTGCAAACTTTGTTAGCCAGAGTCCCTTAGTGTGGCCTGTACTTCAGAGAAGTACATGCCAAATAAGAGCAGTCTCAGGACTGAACCCTGAGGTACTCCACTTGTCACTTGTCTGGAGCTGGATTTGGAGTCGGCTACTTTTACAGTGTGGGTTCTATCAGTAAGCCAGTTAGCAACCCATTGGATGACATAGGGATTAATGCCCAGCTTAGTAAGTTTATCTATGATTCCAGAGTGGGGGATGGTGTCAAAGGTCTTGGCAAGGTCTAGATAGGCTGTGTGGACCACCTTATCCTTGTCCATGGCTCTGGAGACTGATTCAAAGAAGTCAATCAGGTTCAGGAGACAAGATTGGCCCTTCACGAACCCAAACTGGGTGGGGTCCAGTGTTTGAAGGTTGCCAATGTCTTTGTTTTTAAGTTCCATGATAATACGCTCCATGGCCTTGCAGATAAGTCTCGTCAGACTGATGGGACGGAAGTTTCCGGGATCCAAGGTGGATCCCCCTTTGCGGACTGGGATAACTGTAGCTCTGCGCCACTCAGTGGGCATGAAACCTGAGGTGAGGCTATGATTAAACATGACACTTAGGTGAGGTGCCAGTTCATATTGTAGTTCATGTAGTACACAGCCCGGGATGTCATCTGGTCCCATAGATGCTGTATTCTTAGCTTTGGAGAGTGCGTTTGTTACCTGTGTGGCCGTTATTACCGGAATTTGACAATCTTCCGGTATTGAGATTGGCCATTTAGGGGGTGAGAGGGGGGTGAAGTTGGCATGGAATCGATCTGCCAGGATATTGGCAATATCCTTGGGATCAGTATATTTAATGCCATTCTGTTTTAGCTCAGAGCATATCTGAGCATTGCCATTTAGATTCTTGACATAGTTATAGAATGCCTTGTGGTTGTCTTTGGAATCTTTGGCAATTTTATTTTCGTAACTAACTTTGAAGGATTTTATGAGGGATCTCAGTTTCTTACTGAGGCTGGTAAGGGAGTTTTTTGCATCCTGGGATTTTCCTCTTTTCTGCAACAGTTACTTCCTTTTGTTGTAAAGTTTGTTTATGGCAGGGTACCACCAGATTGGCTTCCTTTTTTTGGATGAGAGCATCTTGGTTCTATTTGGGATGGCACGATTCATGCATGAGTGGATGTGCTCATACAGTGCCTTAGTGTAGGATTCAGCAGTTGAACTTTCAGTTCCCATCTGCATGGGTGTCATGAAGTTTGTCACTTCTGACTTGAATAGCATGAAGTTGGCTTTGGAGAAGTTTTTTATGGAGGTTTCCTTACTGGGAGGTGGGGTGGGATGTGGATGTTAAGGGTAATTAGCTTATGGTCAGACCTGACTAACAAGGGGGTGACCATAGGTGTGGAGCATTGATTTCCCATGTTGGTAATGACCAGGTCTAGGATATTGGAGCCCCTGGTGGGACTATGGATTAGTTGATCCAGGGCGTTGGAATTTATGAATTCCAAGAACCGTTGGGCAAAGGTGTTGGGACATGAGTAGTTTTCCTATTTAATGGCAGGGTAGTTAAAATCACCCAGTATTAGGGTGTTTGGTTCTATCTTAATATTTTCCAGTATGTTTAGAAAGGTGTAGTGAGAATCTTGTGGTATGTTGGGGGATCTGTAGCAAGCTACAGTTTTACTCACACCCCCTTCCCTCAGTGTTTACACCAAAAAACTTTTAATATTCCAGCAGTTTTAAAACCAAATTTGATGTCTGAACCAGCCACCTCAAATAGTGTTGAATTTGCCCATAAAATATTTCAATTACTCCTGACAGTCATCCCAGCCTTACTGTAATCCACATTATGTTGGACAATTAAAGCCTTGTGGAAATCCCAAAAAAATGCTAATCCCTTCTTCTCCTCTATTACTAGTTCATGAGGTCCTATATACACCAAACAAGACTTTATATTTTTGCCCCAGCCACTCCTTATTTCATTCATTACATTCATTATTAGCCATCTTGGATAGCCTCTATCAAGAAGTATGTTCCTTAATCAATCAAATTCATCATCAAGCTCATCAAAATATGAAGTCATTCTAGCTACCTGAATAAATTGCCTGTTTGCAATATTTTTCTTAAAGCAAAAGGGGTGGGAGCTTTTAAAATGCAAGCATGCATTACTAAACTGAAGAACACCACAAGAACTGATGACCAAGGAAACAACAGAAACTGCTTAAAAACCTTGGCAAAACATGGAGGATAAATAATACATGATAAAATCAGGAAAATAGCTCTATGTAGCTACTAGCTACTAATAGGGTTACCACCTGTCCCACTTTGCGAGAGACAGTCCCTCTTTGGGCAGTTGTGTCCTGCGAAAAAAATTGAAAAAATGGCAAATGTCCTGAGATTTTAGGACAAAAATGTTTCCTATGTTTTCTTTAATCATTGCATAAAACAGTTATTTTGAATCTGAAATATCTAAATGTTACATGAATTAGCACAAACAACTCAAATGCTACAAGAACGCACTTTTATTTTGGCTAAAAAGTGAAACTATGTCCTTTGTACTGGTCATGGGTATGATTTGTCCTGCAAAATCAGACATTTCTACAAAAAATGTCCCATTTTTGGCATTTGAAAAGGTGGCAATCCTTGCTACTAAATAAATGAGACTTGTTTAGTGCTTTCATCCCTTCTTTATAAAATGAAACATCATCAGAAATGTCTCAGTAAAATCAAAGCAGTATTTTTAAAGCAAACATGTCCACAAAAATTTCTAAACAGCCAATGAGAAAGCTCAATAAAAGAAGCTAAAATCATGTGACTCATAGCAATCATGTGAATAAAAGTCATGTGACTGAACTAGTGTGACTCAACTCATGTGACTTGCAATAATCATGTAACTCAAAAATTATATGACGTACAAACCATGTGACGTAAAAGTCATACCATCTAAAAATACACTAAAGCACATTAGCTTTATACAAAAGTAAAGTATTTCTTATTTGATTTCCCCTGTCTTATAAAACTTTAGCCTTTAATAAAGATTTTATATTAATTTATTTATTTTATTCATTTGACATTTATTTGACATTTGTTAACCAGCTTGGGCCAACTGAGCCAGAAGCCAATTTTCAGTGGAGACCTAAGGAGAAAAGCTCCAGAGTTGTACAGATCAAAAAGTAGTAAATATATACACAAAAGTATTTATGAAAACAGAAAAAAAAAACATGAAAAACCTGTAGTAAACACATTTGCAAAATGAGAGTAATAATTTGCTTTATTTTGTTTTTTTTTATAAGAAAAGAATGGTGGTATTAGACAGGAAAACACAACATATCTTAAGAGAAGATGTAAAAGTACAGGTTAATTATGATATAGAGAAGATAATTAAAGTAGACCTTAATATACATGGGTTGTAGTAGCCTAGCTCATGGAGTTAATGAGAAATTCAACAAATAAAGAAAAACACTGTGATGCATTGCGTTCAATACACAAAATCCAAGTATCAAAAACAAAATGGAGCACAGTTACGTAAAACCACCAGAATTTATTGCAGCAAAGCTTTTGGGTTTCCCCTTCCTCAGTGCTATAAAAGACCATTTTAATTCACATTTATGTATAAAACAATTAACCATATGACACAGCCAACCAATAGAACAGTTTAAAACACTTAAAAAGACATAGACACTAACTTACTGAGTAAGGAGAAGGTCACAGTAAGCTGCCTGTCGGGCGCTAGAATCCGCCACATAACGCAAGCACTCAGGTCTCTCAACAGCAGGTACAAATATGACTCAGTCATTGTCCACGCTGGTGTAAACGACCTGAGACGTACCTCCTTGGACTACATGAAAAGAGACATTGAGGAGCTCTCTGATTATGTAGCCCAGGCAGGTATGACCCTGACCTTGAGCAGTATCCTACCTTCACCAAGAATGATGCCACAATACAGAGATAAGATGATCAGCTTTAACAATTGGCTTAAACACTGGTGTCATTCAAAGGGGATCCAGTATCTGTCTGCCTGGGATGACATGCTGGACAAGCCACGCTGCTTCGCAAGGGACGGCTTGCACCTGTCACCCTGGGATTCCGGATATTGGCAAAGGCTCTTGCCACCCCATAGTGCCTTTTTAGGCAAGGCTCAAATTCTAAACCTACCACCCTAGAACACAAAAAGGAAAAAACTAAGGGTAATGCTGCTCAATGCCAGAAGTCTAAATCTCAAAATGCACGCACTCGAGGCCCTTCTCAGTATGGAGAACATCGATGTCTGTGCTGTGACAGAAACCTGGTTCAAGGCTCCTGAGAGCACCCCAGCGCTATCAGGTTTTACCTCATATCATGCGTTCCGCCCCAAAATCCGGACAATACCAAGAAAGGAGGGGGTATCCATATTCATCAAGGACACCCACACCTCAAGACTGGTCGCAACGCACGATGCATCGGAGACCATCCAGGTGCAATTAACCATAGGCAAGACTGCTCTGCAAATTGTAGCATGTTACAGGCCACCCTCACAAACTCAGGAAACTCACATGGCCTTCCTGAAAACACTAGAGGGGATAAATGTATCACCAAACACCATCATACTAGGTGACTTCAATTACCCTAATATAGACTGGGAACACTACTCAAGCCCAAACACCCTAGCCCAAAAGTTCCTGGAATTCATAAACTCAAATGCCATGGAACAACTAGTCACCATCCCCACAAGAGGAGATAACATACTTGATCTCATCATCACGAACATGGGAGCACAATGTTCAACACCGAAGTATACCCCTCACTGGTGAGATCAGATCACAAACTAATCTCGCTGGAGGTCCTCATCCCACCCCACCTGAAATAAAAAGACCACAGTAAAGAACTTCTCAAAAGCCGACTTCACACTTCTAAAGACTAGTGTGGTCTCCTTTCAGGCCCCCGAGCCGGGAAAACAATACTCAAGCCGCTGAATCACTTACAAACGCCTTCTACCAGCACCTGCAGGACTGCATGGATAAGGCAATCCCAAGCAAAACAAAGACTCTTTGTACCAAAGGCAAGCGTCCAGTCTGGTGGACCCCAGCCATAAACAAACTCTACAACAAAAGGAGGAAGCTACTACAAGATAGAGCAAAATCCTTAAAAGGTAAGACACCCTTGATCACTATAAGTAAAAACTAAGAGCTCTCATAAAATCATCCAAAGCAAATTTCGAGAGAAAAATAGCTAAAGACTCAAAAGACAATCATAAGGCCTTCTTTAGCTATGTTAGAAACCTAGGAGGAAACTCCCAGATATGCTCAGAACTAGTTCAAAATGATGTGAAGATTACTGATCCTACAGACATTGCCAACATACTGGCTGACAGGTTCAGTGCAAACTTCTCCCCTCCCCAAAAGGAGAGATATCTATACCAAATGAGTGCAGCCCCCAAACATCTCCAGCGCCCAAGTGAGAACTGCTCTCTCCAAAGCAAAAAACACAGCATCCATGGGACCCGATGGTGTCCCGGCTGTGTGCTCCACGAACTCAATGAGGAATTAAACCCACAGCTAGGACAGCTGTTTAATCAAAGTCTTACCTCTGGATACGTGCCAGGAGTGGCGACTGCAACTGTGGTCCCACTTCACAAAGGCGGTGCCTCCACAGACCCTGGAAATTACCGCCCATTAGCTTGACAAGCCTTATCTGCAAAGCCATGGAGAGGATCATAATGGACCTCATAAATAAAGACATAGGAATTTGCAGACTTTGGATCCAACCCAGTTTGGCTTTGTCAAAGGCAGATCATGCCTTTTAAACTTGGTTGACTTTTTCAAACAGTCACCAAAGCCATTGATGAGGAAAGGCAGTCCATACAGCCTACCTCGATCTGGCTAAGGCCTTCGATACAATACCCCACTCGGGTATCATTGAAAAACTCATCAGCTTAAATGTTAACCCATACATCACAAGATGGGTTGCAAACTGGCTGAGTGACAGAACCCACAGGGTCAGAGTTGCTGGCGCCATGTCAGACTCAAAGCCTGTCACAAGTGGTGTCCCACAGGCTCAGTCCTGGGCCCACTCTTGTTTGGCATCTACTTTTCCGAAGTACAAGCAAACACAGGAGGGTTATGGCTGACAAAGTTTGCAGATGACTGCAAACTGAAGCCATAGTAGAAAACACATCTGACACAGATATCCTTCAGAAGGGTCTCACAGAACGGATAACTGGTGCCAGAGCCACGCCTAAAGTTAAATGCCAAAAATGCATAGTCATACCCTTCGGGAAAAACAAGGTTACCCTAGCTACCAAATAGGTGGCAATCCACTGAGCACAGAAGAAGTTATCAGGGACCTGGGGACCCAGGTTGATAGTAGTCTGTCATTCGACACCCATGTAGCTAAAGTAGTTAGGAAGTCCTTCTACATTGCCCACCTTATCATGAAGGATTCTCATCTAGATCAAGGGAGGTCATAGTCTCCCTTTACTCATCACTCATCAGACCAATGATTGAGTACAATGCCCCATTCGGAATGTATCTGACCCGACACTTGCAGCAGCTGGAGAGGCCACAAAGTTCCTCACCAAAAGGATAAAGGGTCTCAAAATCTGTCCTATGCTGCCCGACTGAAAGAACTCCAGCTCTATTCAGTCGCTATCGCTTGCTCAGAGGTGACCTTTGCCTAACATACAAGGCCATGTCAAACCCAGATTTGATGAATATGCTTCACCTCAAAAATCTAGATCCATCAGAGCCACAAGGGCGGAGACTTAAACCTCGACACGGCTATTAATAGGACGTGCTGGAGGGATAGATTCATCACCCAAAGACTCCCTATGCTGTGGAACAAAATCCCGGTACATGTGAGGCAGAGCACCTCGCTGGCCTTGTTCAAGAGAAATCTTGACCAACGGATGGGAGATCGCAGATATACCCCAGGAATTACCTCAGTGTCACTGCTCGACAGAGGCACAGCAAAATAATGGGTATAGTTCCCCATACTAAAGGGGTGGCGTAAGCCACAAAACAATGAGCTAGGCTTATAAATGCCCTCGGGCAGATAGCCTAGTATGAACCTATGAACCTATGAACCTATGAACCTACTACAAAAATATATATATAAAAAAATGTATATATATATATATTTGTGTGTGTGTGTATACACTTTCAATTAATGCAACCTATGATTTTTTTAGTTAGCACAGGCTTCAGACTTACTGCATTATTAGGTTCATAGGTTCATAGGTTCATACTAGGCTATCTGCCCTAGGGCATTTATAAGCCTAGCCAGAATGTGTTTGGCTTTCGCCACCCATTTTAAATTTATTTTGCTATGCCCTTTTTCGAGGTTAGTATACAGTGCCTCTGTCTAACAGTGACACAGAAGTGATACCCAGGGTAAACCTACGATCTCCCATCCACTCATCAAGATTCCTCTTGAAGAGAGTCAATGAGGGACTCTGCCTAACCTGGACTGGGATTTTATTCCAGAGTGAAGGGAGCCTCTGGGTTATGAATCTGTCCCTCCAGCATGTCCTATTTATTTCAGTGCTGAGGTTCAAGTCTCTCGAGCACGTAGCTCGATGGGATTTGGATTTTCTGAGGTGCAGCATGTCCATTCATTCCGGGTTGGACATGGCTTTATACGTCAGGCACAGATCGCCTCTGAACACAGGCGGTATGCCACTGAGTAGAGCTGGAGTTTCTTTAACCGGGCAGCATATGGCATCTGTTTGAGCCCTTTGATCCTCTTGGTGAGGTACGTTTGGGGTCTTTCCAGTTGCTGCAGGTGTCTGGTAAGGTACATCTCAAAAGGGGCATTGTACTCAATTATGGGCCTGATGAGGGATGAGTAAAGAGGCACGATGACCTCCCCTGATCTAGATGTGAATCCCTTCATGATTATGTGGGCTATATAAAATGCTTTTCTAACCACTTTGGCCACGTGGTTGTCAAATGAGAGATTGCTATCAACTTGGGTCCCCAGGTCCCTAATTACTTCTTCTGTACTTAATGGATTACCACCTATGTGGTAATTTGTGGGCACTTTGTTTTTGCCAAAGGGGATGACTATACGCTTTTTGGCATTTAGCTTGAGGCCATGGCTCTGGCACCAGTTGTCTGTTTCTATGAGGCCCTTTTGGAGGATGCTTGTGTCGGCTGGAGAGTCGATTATGGCGCCCAGTTTTCAGTCATCTGCGAACTTGGTCAGCCACAGTCCTTCCATGTTGGCCTGTACCTCCGAGAAATATATAGCAAACAAGAGAGGTCCCAGGACTGAGCCTTGTGGCACACCACTTGTAACTGGTTTGGAGTCTGACATGGCTCCAGCAATTCTAACCATGTGGGTTCTGTCCTTGAGCCAGTTTGCAATCCATCTAGTGACATAGGGGTTTATATCTAAGCTGGTGAGCTTATCTATAATGCCCGAGTGAGGTATTGTATCGAAGGCTTTTGCGAGGTCCAGGTAGGCTGTGTGGACCACCTTCCCCTCGTCAATGGCCTTGGTGACTGTTTCAAAGAAATCATCCAGGTTTAAGAGGCAGGATCTGCCCTTAGCAAAGCTGAACTGGGTAGGATCCAGTGTCTGTAGGTCCCCAATATCTTTATTTATGAGGTCCATGATGATCCTTTCCATAGCTTTGCAGACCAAGCTAGTCAGGCTTATGGGGCGATAGTTTCCAAGATCTGTTGAGGCACCACTTTTATGGAGAGGGACCACTGTTGCTGTACGCCACTCTTTGGGCACATATCCTGTAGTAAGGCTGAGATTGAACAGTAGTTTTATGTTTGGGTTTAGCTCTTCTTGGAGTTCATGTAGGACGCAGCCCGGGACACCATCTGGTCCCATTGATGCTGTGTTTTTTGCTTTGGAGAGGGCGGCTCTTACCTGAGCATCTGAGATGTCAGGGGGGCAGCACTCTGCTGGGATAGATATTTGCCCTTTTGGTTGGGGGGGGAGAAGTTTGCGCTGAACCTGTCAGCTAGGATGTTGGCAATGTCTGTGGGTTCAGTGTATTTTTTGTCATTTTGGACTAATTCTGAGCATATCTGGGAATTACCATCCAGGTTCCTAACTTAACTAAAGAAAGCCTTGTGATTATCCTTAGCGTCCTGTGCAATTTTTCTCTCGAAGCTGGCCTTAGACAATTTTATGAGTGCCCATAGTTTTTTGCTAATACTGATCAGTGATATATTATTAATACCCGAGTGGACATCTGCTTGTAATTTTACTATCCATGAATATTCTATATTTTCCAGTGTATTATTAATATCACCTCCCCTCATTTTATGTTGAACAAGCTTTATTACTCTGAATTTGAAGCTATGGCCATTAGTATTACTATGTATATGTTTTGCTAGCTCGTTAGTAGGAACATTTCTTCTAATCTCTGATTTGTGCTCTATTATATGATCTTTTAGCCTTCTACTACTCTTACCAACATAGAAAGCAGGACATTTAATACATGTAGCTAGATATACTATATACGTTGTATTACTGTTAGCATAGCATTCAAATTTATAGGAAAATCCAGTAACTGGATGTCTAAATTCTATGTCAGATAGCAGATCTTCACAACAGCTACAATTGTAGCATGGGAATTTACCTTTCCTAGTAGTCCTAGTGCTAGTACCAGTGCCATCTGATCTAAGATCTTTATAACATAGCCTTTGCTTAAAATTTCTTTCATTTCTATAAGCAAAATATGGCCTTTCAGTTATGATATTTTTAAGTTCAGGTATCGATAACAATATATTCCAGTTCTTTCTTATTATATTTTCTACACCTCAGTAATAGCATTGACAATGTTGCCCATACAGCTAGGTATAAATTGCAAACCTTTGTTCAAAATAATTTTATCTAGGTCAGTAAAAATGTAAATAGAAAAGTTTACAATGTTACAATCTCTGTCTATTTGCATACCATCTTGTTTTTCAGTATCGGACTTTCGTTCTTTCTGTTAACCCGTGTATGAGTGCTGTCTCGATCTTTCTCTCATTGGCTGCTTTTCTCCCATATCTATTTTGGCCGGTAGCTTGATTTGCATCGGCCTGAACTGTCTTAAAAAAGCTGCAGAGCATTCCTTTTGCTCTGTACTAAGCGCAACATTTCCACTAACAGCCATAGATTCTGAAGCCGTTGGCTCATCTGCTAGCAAACTAGCAGAATTTTGATTGGTACTCTGCTGTGACACAACATTGTCGATGCTATTACCGATTTGAAGCTGTTTGTGCGTAATATGAGTTTGAAAATGTTATTCAAAAATGATTAGCTTACTGCAACTAAAATATATGTAAAAAAGTAGTACTTTTATCCCCTACAATTGTCCTAACTTGACTGTTTTGAAGAGTTATGTGAGGTAGAAATAAGGGTATTATTTAATGGTAATAGTAGTTATAAATTTTACAATTTAAATGGGAAAGAGATTGAGGCTCTTGAAAAACTTGAGAAAAATAATGAATTGATAATTAAGCAAGCTGACAAGGGTGGGGCTATTGTGTTGTTTGATAGAATGCATTATATGAATTTGATGGAACAATTTTTAACTAATGATAATACTTTTAAAGTCGTGGAATATAATGAAGTAAAAAGATGCATTTTGAGTGTAAATATGTTTATGTATGACTTGCAATTACAAGGTGATATATCTTTGGAAGATGAAAAGGTACATTCCCATGCCACAATTGTAGCTGTTGTGAAGATCTGCTATCTGACATAGAATTTAGACATCCAGTTACTGGATTTTCCTATAAATTTGAATGCTATGCTAACTGTAATACAACGTATATAGTATATCTAGCTACGTGTATTAAATGTCCTGCTTTCTATGTTGGTAAGAGTAGTAGAAGGCTAAACGATCGTATAATAGAGCACAAATCAGAGATTAGAAGAAATGTTCCTACTAACGAGCTAGCAAAACATATACATAGTAATACTAATGGCCATAGCTTCAAATTCAGAGTAATAAAGGTTGTTCAACATAAAATGAGGGGAGGTGATATTAATAATACACTGGAAAATATAGAATATTCATGGATAGTAAAATTACAAGCAGATGTCCACCCGGGTATTAATAATGCAGTAAGTCTGAAGCCTGTGCTAACTAAAAAACAGCATAGGTTGCATTAATTGAAAGTGTATACACATGCACACACACACACACACATATATATATATATATAGGTTTACTATCAAATTGTCGATCCCGTTTTGTGCGACGCGCATTGCCCGAACGCGGAACTGCGAACGTCACTACACCGACGCCCAGATGTGCGAACGGCAAAATCTCGCCCCCATCCGACCCATGGTAGCATGGGTGTGGAGGTGTTGCGCGGCCGGTAATGTCGATCGTCGGAGTTTCGCGGTTTCGGTTCGCTATCGAAATGGTTTCGGTGTTTCGTTCGCAAAGCGTCGATGGGGTCGCCGTTCGCACGGAGTGCATTCGAACATTTAATAGTAAACCATATATATATATATATATATATATATATATATATACATATTTTTTGATATATATTTTTGTATTAATTTAGTGTCTATGTCTTTTTAAATGTTTTTAACTGTTCTATTGGTTGGCTGTGTCATATGATTAATTGTTTTATACTATATAAATGTGAATTAAAATGGTCTTTTATAGCACTGAGGAAGGGGAAACCCGAAAGCTTTGCTGCAATAAATTCTGGTGGTTTTACGTAACTGTGTTCCATTTTGTTTTTGTTAATAAGAAATTAACAGTGTGCTTAGAGTAGAGAAAATAGCGGAGTCTAATAATTGTGTACAGAATACTGAAGAAAAAGGGGTGTGGAGGATTAGGTAGGATCATGACAGGGGCAGGACCCTGTGTTAAGTAGGAGTTGTTTTACCTCCTTTTTGAAGTGCTTCAAGTGGGAGATGATTCTTTTGAATGTGGTGAGTTTGTTCCAGGCTTGGGCTACAGTGTGTTTGTACACTAGTTTACCAATGCTTTTGCTAGGTTTATAGATATTGAGGAGTTGTTGATCAGAGGTGCAGAGAGGATGATTGGGGGTGTAGTAGGATACAAAGAAGGCGAGGGAGGGGCAGGATGTAGGTTTGTATAGAATGAAATGTGTAATTTGGAATTGTGACGGTTGAAGTTGTTGGGGGAATTCTAGCCATTAAAGTGTGTTGAGAGCAAGGCAGTGGTGAGAGTTATGCAGTAAGTTGGTAGCAAATCTAGCTATTTTGTGGTATGTTTGTTCTAGCTTAGATAAGAGTGTAGATTGGATGTTAGTAAAGTTTGGGGCTGCATAAAGTAGGGAGGGAAGGAGGAGTGCCTGAGCCAGGGAGAGTTTAGCATCAGAAGTAAGAAGCTTCTTATATCTGTATATTACACCAAGGTTTTGGTGTTTTTTTAATACTTTGCTGCTGGATATGCAGGTTAAATTTTAGATCATCATTGATAATGGTTCCTAAACGCTTAATGTGGGGTTCTGCTTTAATGGTGGTCTTGTCAAGGGATGTGATGACAAAGGTTGATTTAGACAGAGGTTGGGGAAGGAATAGCAAAAGTTTATCTATTTATTTATTTTATTTATTTATTTATTTTTTTGGATTTAAGGTGATCTGATTATCAGAGAACCATTTTTCTATGGACAGGAAACAGTCTTGGGTGTTTGTGTGTGTGTGTTTGTGTGTGTGTGTGTGTGTGTGTGTGTGTGTGTGTGTGTGTGTGTGTGTGTGTGTGTGTGTGTGTGTGTGTGTGTGTGTGTGCATGTGTGTGTGTGCGTGTGTGCGTGTGTGTGTGCATGTGTGTGTGTATGTGTGGAGCTCAGAGATATTGTTGGAGATGGATATGAGTATAGAATCATTGGCATATTGAATAAGGGTGGACTGTTTACAAGAGGAATGGAGGTCATTGGTGAAGATATTGAACAGAAGGGGGCCCAGGATGGAGTCCTGGGGGGACTCCAGATTTGATGGGTAAGAAGCAGGAGCAGAAAGTGAACCATCTGACTGATTGTTGCCTATTGGAGAAGTAACTAGTGAACCAATCAAGGATGGGCCCAGAGAGACTCTGATCAGATAGTTTAGATAGAAGTAAACAGTGTGAACTTGTATCAAAAGCTTTAGATAGGCTGAGGAAAAGACAGGATGCAAGTTAGTTATTGTCTGTGGCCTTGGCTACAGTGTGGGCAAAGCATAGCAGTACTGTGGTGTGATTTGAAGCCATGTTGAGTGTGAGTTGGCAGGTTTTCTTGGAGAATAAATTTCAGTAGCTGAGTATGGATGCATTTTTCCAGTATTTTTGATAGAGGGGAAAGTATGGCTCTAGGTCTATAATTAGATGGGTCAGTAGAATTCCCACCTTAATGCAGTGGGACAATGTAGAAGTATTTCCAGATATCTGGGACTGTGGCTTCTTGAATGGGTCTATTGATTAGCACAGATATAGAGTAGGCCATGGATTCAGTGATTACTTTGAGGAAGATGGGAGTAGGCTGTCTGCAGGGGGAGAGCAGGGTTTTAGTTTGAGAAGGAGTGCTTTTATGTAAGCAGTGGAAACTGGTTTACGGGAGAAAGGGTTTCTGTTGTGTGGGTTAGAAAAGGTGAGAGGGGGTCAGAGTTGTGGTTTTGTGTGAGTACGTTTTTGGATAGTATCTATGAAGTAAGTATTAAGAAGGGTGTCCGTTTCTAGTGGGGTATTATTTGGGAAAGGGATGGGAGTGGAAGGGTTTCCTGGGTGAAGAATTTTTTTTATGCTAGACCAGAATGTTTATGGGTTAGATTTTCTCTTGAATTGGGGTGAGTTGTAAAAGTTTTTCGTGTCTTTGTTAATCAGTTTTTTGGAAAGATTCCTGAGTTTCTGTACCTTTAGAGCAGATATGGTGATTTGGTTTTAACCCAAGCTTTCCAAACACTATCTTTTTTATGCATAAAGGATCAAATTTCTTTAGAGATCCAGAGAGCATAATTAGCTTTAATTCTAATTCTCCTAGTGGGGGGTATGGGAGTTAAGAATATCAAGGAATATTTGATTAAATATTTGCATGAGTTCATTCAGAGGGAACTGCTGGAGAAAGGAGCAGTTGATGTTTGATAATGTGGAGTTATATATGTTGGCAATAAAGTTTGAGAATTTATGGCAGTCTCTGTATGAGTGTGTTTTAGGTGATTGGAGAGAGTATCTAATAATGTGGGTGGAAAGATGATCAGTCAAGGTGTCAGGTAAGGTACAGGGGTTGTGGGAGAGGTTAGGGGTGTTTGTGAGAATCCAATCTAGGATTGGATTGTTAGAAGAGGATTTGTTCATGTGTGTAGGGAATGTAACAAGCTGGTGGAATCCATCTAAGTTAATACTGAATTGTGGGGCATCATATATTAATTTGGACCAGTCAGTATTAAAGCCTCCAAAGATGGCAGTTTCATAGGATATATTGTGGGAGAGCCAGGACAGAATATGCTCAAGAGTGGGAATGTTATTGCCTGGAGGGATGTATACGGAGGCTAAGGCAAATTTTTTGTGTGAGTTTAGGTGGCAGTTAATAATACATAGTTCAGCAGGGAGGAAACTGGGTGCAGGAATGGTTAGAGGTGAGAGGCTGAGTTGATCAGAGAAGAGGATGGCAACGCCTCCAACTTCTTTAGGAATTCTGTCAGAGCAGTAGATATTATAACCAGGTGGTAATATTACATTATTAGTGATATGAGGTTTTAGCCATTTGTGCTTTCATTTAAACCAAGGAGCCTGTCTGATCTCAATTTAATCTGCCATTTTAGCTCCCTGGTTTCTAAACAAATATTACATCCTTTAATGAACCTGTTAGTGTCAACTTGTTCAAGCACAAAAAATTGAAACCTTTTAAAGTTATTACAATTCAAACTGTGTTTGGATAATGCAATGACCATATCATTAGATTTAATAGCTCATATACATTCACTTATTCTGGAACATAACTCTCTAGTACTCTTACCAATATAATAATGTGAACAAGTACTGCAACTAGTTAGATATACTATATTGGAGCTTTGACATTTGTATCGATTTTTAGCTATGACTGCAATGTTCAAATGTTCAAAGTGAAAAGAACTATTATTGCTTATAAAGTGACAATGTTTACAATTTCCACAGCTAAATGTACCAACAGCTCATTTAAACTTTTTGAACATTTTAATGTCCCTGCCCAAGTCATTTTCTAATAAACTTTTAATGTTCAATTACTTTTTAAAAACAAACGTTGGATGTTCACCAATAATTGTAGCTAATTCCTGGTTTCCTAGGATGATTTTCCTGTTGATCGTCAGAATATTTCTCACTCATTTGGAATCTATAGTCATAGCAAGCAGAAAGACTAAATTCATGTCTGTTGTGGTCCCTTCATTTTTTGTAAACTTTTTTCTATTTCTTTAACCAAAACAGGTGAAAATTTGTCTACCCTATGTTGGGTTACTTCCTTGTTAATCTTTTCCAAATCACTAACTGGGTAGTTTCTGGAAAGAAAAGGTTGTTTAATAAACTTGACTTCTTCTAAAAAAACTTCATCTCTAGAGATTAACAGCTTGTTCTGATGAGCTGGCCTCTGTAAATGTTTAATTTCATATGTTTTGGGATGGTAACTATGAAAATGTACATAACTGTTTCTGAAAGTCTTTCTCCTGTAGATGGCAGTATAAAATGTATTCTTGGAAATATCCATTTCTATTTTTACATCCAGGAAACTTAAATTATTACCAATCCCCCCTAACAGTAAATGTTAGCCAAGAAATACAGTGATTAACTTGCCTGAAAAACTCATCAAATATTTCTTTACTACCTTTCCATACAAAAAATAAATAATCTATAAACAGTTTATATAAGCCTACGTACTGAAAAAGTTCTGAATTTATTAACCAATTACTTTCTCACCAGCATAGTACTAGGTTGGCAAATGCTCGTGCGAACTAAAAAAAAAAACTAGTAGAATTGTTTATATAAGACTTAAAACTATTAATCTGTTCATCTGGAACGTCCCATAAAATAAAACAATCATCCAGGAATGTAAGATATAATCTGCAGTATTTAAAAAATTAGTTAAAAACAATTTTATTTTTCCATGCCAACACTACAAGTTTGGCACAAATAGGGGCACATGTTGATACCATTGCTACTCCCTTAACCTGTTAAAATATTTCCCCTTCAAAAATATAACATTATTGATCAACACTAAGGAAATAAAGTCAGTTAACAAAATACTCAATTCATTAAATAAAAAAAAAATAAGATCCAGTTAAATTGTCAAGAAACATTTCAATCCCTTCATCATGGGGTTAGAGGTGAACAAATCAACCATAACAATTGTTAGAAAACCTAAGTCCTTATTCCAAACAATAAGGTTAAACTCCCTAGAAAATCCCATGTATCCTTGAGTACACAAGGGTGTGCACTGAAGACAGGTTTAAGAGAATGATCAATAGAAATAGCTCATGTAT
Organism: Protopterus annectens; assembly: GCF_019279795.1. Lineage (NCBI taxonomy): Eukaryota > Metazoa > Chordata > Ceratodontiformes > Protopteridae > Protopterus > Protopterus annectens. The sequence continues at coordinate 1,552,084,970 of NC_056729.1, read as the reverse complement.
ATGTCTTAGAAGCTTGCACTGCCACAACAGGTTTAAAACAGGGGGTATTTATATCCTTATGGACATTAGGGATTCCAAAAATGGTTGGAATTACTGGTTTGGGGTGTTTTTAAAAATTGTAAATACTCTTGGAAAGCATATTGTCCGGAAGAAATTCATCCAAACACAAATCTGTTTTGTTATAGGTGATATTAACCTCATTTCGAGACACTATAATATATGAGTCAGAATTATGTAAAATATTAAATGTTGCACTTGAACAATCAATTGAATCAAAAATTACAGTTATAGCGACACAATCTCAGTTGCAAATATTATACATTCCAAATGGTGCCATCATAGTTGCAGCTGCAAACATTATTCATCACTTTTAACATATCCAGTCATTGTTAGTCAACCATTACATAGCTCATTCAAATCATGCCTTCTTTTAAATCTCGCTCCTCCTCCACATGTATTGATCCCACATTTCCCATTTTTGCCTATGTAATTTGCTCCTACCTATTTGTAAAGATCCCAGTTCCAGTTGTTTTATCCCTGTTACTATCTTCGCTACTTCTAGTAAAGTTGGTTTAGACTTTGATTTACATTTTCTAGTAATTGCTTTTTCGGCAGCCATCATAATTAGACTCAGCAGGGATTTTGATTCTGTATTACAGCAGAAAAAATAATTTCCCTAGTTACTCCAATTTCCTCTCCCAGCATCTCCGACAAAGAAGTCTGCAGGGAATCTTCCAGAAAATATGTTCCCAGTTACCACTTTCTTCCACATAACACCTCCAACATTTGCTGTCTAACTGTGGAAAAATTCTTTGAAGTTTGCTTGGGGTATAAAAATACCTATGTAAACACTTCCAGGCAAAGATCCAAAATCTTGCAGATGTTGCATATTTGGGAGACATACATATATCCCCCCGTTGGTTCTTTGTGAATTGCTTCTCTAATCTCTCTTCCCAATCCTTCACAACCTCCTTTGATTGATTCTTATAGTTATTATGCAATATTGTATATGCTCAACTAATTATTCCTTTTTTAATGGCAACTTCTGTTCTAGATTCTACTAAAAACTCTACCAGCACTGTTTTTTCATTTGGGCCCCCCTATTTCTTTCTTTCTGCCTATACTCTGATATCAATCCTTGATATGGAAGACAATCTCTTGCCTACAATCCAAATAAGTTCTTGGCATCTTCCCATTCTATTACCTTTTCCTCTCTAGTTATTTTCTCTCAGTACCTTGGTTCCTTTGCCAGTTTTCTCCATTATATTCCCACCTCCTCTTGCCTATTGTCTGTATCCTTTATTTCAGTAATCCCTACTGGCAGAATCTCCTTTCACCACATCCGTGTTTCTTAGTTCTTAGAAGACCTTCTGCTGCTTTATGAATATAATATTCTGTATGATTATTGTTGTTCTCCTTATAGGTCTGCACCCAAAATCCCAGTCTCTCCCAGTTACTTGAGCCCCCCCCCCCATTTCTTCATCATCTCTTTCCACTTTGAATTATAGTTTTCTGCTTGTGCTATGTATAGGAGCCTTAACTGTGTTGCTCTGAAATACCCCTTCAACTCAGGTAATCTCAATCTGACCTATTCTATTGGAAGAATAATCTTATCCCACTTGACTGTTATCATCTTCCCCTCCTGGATAAAATCCCTTAGCTCTTTATTAATTGCTATCCACAATTTCTACTCTGGTTGATAAAAATATGCATGACTAGTGTATAAGGCTATAGACATAAACACTTTATAATCATGATTTAGTATTCAAATTGGCCTGTATGAAGCTGGATCTGATGGATCTTTACCCTCTTTAAGTATTATAGCTATTACCACTTTCTTCCAGGATGTTGGTATTTTTCCTCCTCTTAAAATACTGTTAAACAAAACCTTCCACATCTTTATCAGTGGTTTCTCTCCTAGCTTCCAAACTTTCACAGGAATATCATCTATTCCCAGGGACTTTCCTGTAGATTGGTTATACATCACCATTTCTCATCTCCCCCTATCCTAACTGTTAGTAATTGAGCCTCCTCTCCCTCTAGCTTTGGCATATTTAATTATTCCATAAACATTTCCATCTGTATCTTCATTTGATTTTCATATTTCTCTGCTTTATACAGACTTTCATAGAATTTCCGGAATATTTCTAATACATCTACAGGATCCCTTGTTATCTTTCTTGTTATGGGCTCCCTAAGCTTATTATAGCTCTTTCTACTTTCTGTTGCCTGAGTTGTTGTGCTAAAAGTTTTTCTGCTCTAGTGTTTTTATCAAAAAACAGTTGCTTAACAGCAATCTTTCTAAACTCATGCATATTATTGAGGTAATCCCTTATTTTCTGTTTAGCATTCTGTAGTTGTTCCTCTTCTTGTTCTGTGAGATTCCCCCTGTTTGGCAATAATTTAATATTTGTTATTCCCTCTAAATAATTCTTGTTACTTATTAATCATACCTCCCTTTCTTTTATTTCCACCCTATCTTCAAATTCCACTTTAATTTTATCCCACTCCCTAGCTATATTTTCAGAAGTTTCTATCTGCTCTAATAGCTCCTGAATAATTTCCACTACCTATTCCTTGAATGGGCGTGCCTTCGCTGAAGATTGGGCTTCGGGCTGGCAACTCAGCACCATAAAAATCTACTGCCAATTATTAGCGGACCGGAGTTCCGCTGTGGCAACCCCTAACCGGGAAAAGCCGAAAAGACAAACATTCCTTAAATTCCTCTCTTTTCAACAGACAGGTGGGAAAGTGTCAGTGTGTTATTTTTATTTCATTACTGTGTGTTTTTATTTTAGTTATTATTGATGCATGATCTGAAATAGTTATTGGGCGTGTATCAAGACCTTTAATTAAATGCACATGCTCCTGTGAAATGTAAATTATGTCTAGTCTAGCCCAGTTTTTGTATCTTGGGGAATGATATGTAAATTCACTCTGAATTCCTAGTACTGAATTCACATCTTCCATGCCAAATATTTTCATAAATTTCTTTAAAAATCTACCCTCCTTTGTTATATTTTCCTTTCTGGGCCCCCCAGACACATCTTCACTGTTGCAAATCAAATTCCAATCCCCACCTATAAGTAATATTCCTTGCTGAAAGCTAATTATTGCTCCCAGAATCTTCTTTAGCTCCATTATAGCAGTTTTCAGTAGAATATAAATACATGCCAGTGTAATCCTCCTCCCTTGCCATTAGCCCCTTAGAACTACAAATCTACCATTATTGTCTTTTTTCCTCTTCTATTACTGTTGAAGCTCCTCTTGCAATTAATATAAGTACTCCTCTCTTCCTTTGCCCTAGGTGTTCCACTGAATAACCATCCTGAAAATGTTTCATTAAATTCACATGTTCACTTCTTTCCAATTATGTCTCCTGTAGCATAACTATTTGCACCCTACATTTTTAATATAGTTCACTACTCTTTCTTTTTTTATATATTTATCAGTGAGACCATTAACATTTAAAGACATTTAAAAAAATTACATTCTTGAGGGATTATTATTCCCACCTTTTATGCATAACAGCCTTTTTGTTAAATGTCTAGTTCCAGCTTTTGTGTTACATGCATGTATTGTTTGGCAGGTTAATCTTTTATACAACTGTTACTTGTCATCTCCATTTGAGTCTATTCCACATCTTGCAGAACTTTTTGTTTTATTGAGAACCCTCAAATAAACATAGACCCCCACACACACACACACACACACACACACACTACCCCCAAAAAAACCTAACTTAATAATAACACATAAAAATATGTACAACTTTAAATATTGAAGTTTTACCCCTTTAATAGGAGCAAAAGTTCTAAACTGACAGCCATACACACAGACTCAAGCTAAACAGAAAGATTATTCATGTTAAGACTCATGGTAGACCCTGTGATTCTATTAAGTGCTGTCTGGTTTTGCCTTATCTTTATAGCTCTGTTAGGTGGGAAAACACTTGAATGCTTTCAGAAAACATTTTCTTCAAGCCATTTATCTTTATCAGATTGTCTGCTCGTGACATGAGAACCAGATACAGGACTGTTTACTAGAAAAAAAGACTTTATAATATTCAATAGTCATTTTCATTTACATAGTTTCTGTAAAAAACTTGTTATTATATAAAGATAATGACCATACCCAGTCATTCCCCTATGCAAGAATGAGAAAAAGCCGACTTTTTTTTCCTTTGCCATACTGTTTTAACCAGATCCCCCTTTTTTGCATTGCAGTGTCTACATTTATTAAAAAAGGAGAAAGAGAATAAGGAAGAAATAAATAAAATGAATAAACAGATGCACCTATTTACATTAGTACCACTATTGCACTTAAAAATTGCTGAAAAAATGTTATTTTATAACATGCAGAGAAAATCATGCATCACCTAAATAATACTGTTAAAACAAAATTGTTTTACTTACAGTTGATTCTCTCCCTCCTATTTCCCTCTCCAATAATTCCAGATTTTCTTATTCTGTCCTGTTTCACAAAATTAATTATTGCTTTGTAATCCCACATTTGTCAATTTCCAAGTTACTGATTTTAGTCTCCAACCATTAAAGATATGACATACGGTATATGCTATAAAGCCCCCTACAAGTTTAACAAAGTCCAAGAAAGTCCAATATTTCCAGATTTTCTTGCTTTATTCCTGTTCATCTCCATCTCCCAAACCCAGTCCCTGCTTTACCTTCAGCGCACTCTTGATTCTTCTAGTCAACTACTGTACATTTTTCCCTCTCTCAAGAATTTTCTGTTGAAACACTGGGAAATATTTCACTGGCACAGTCTTTCTGTTGTCTTTATTACCAGAAGAACAAAAATCAGAATCTTCTTCTGTTTCACAGCTCATATTTTGTTGGACACACTTTTGTTTTCTTCCCTACCATGTACTTCATCAAAATTTGCTTTGGTTCCTCCAGGGAAAATATTTTTAAGATAGCTACATACAGCAGTTTAAATCTCATGCCTGCTTTTCAACATTCCCTGTATAATGGAATAAATGTATTCCTCTTTTGCCTGTTGTGCAATGAATATTCATTCTCTACAAACACTCTGCTGTCTCCCACTTTTACTATTTTGTCCTTCTGTCGCAGTTTTGTCAGAATCAACTCCTTCTGCTGGTAAGATTGCATTTTTACTATTAAAGGTCTAGGTTGTTTTCTCATAGCCAGGTTTGGAGCATAAACATGATGTGCCCTTTCAATTAAAAATTCCTGTTGTGGAATACCAGTCCAGTTGCTTATTTGTACTTTCATGCAATTAATACAGTCTTTTACTTCCAGCTTCTCAGGTACAGCAGTAAATCTTAGGTTTTCTCTATGTGCTCTGTCCTCTAATTCTATTATTTCTTGAAATATCACTTCTTGTGCAGTCTCATATTAAACCAGCCTTTTCTTCATATCGACCTCTGTGTTTTGCAGTTTTATCATCTCATCTAAGTACCGTTTAAAGCTTCTTCAAAATTTTCCAGCCTTTTATTGTTTGAATTGATATACTCCATTAGTGTTTCATTTGTTTTAGTCAGGTCTCTATGCAATTGCTTTATACATTCCTCGAGATTACTGGAAGTCATGTCTGGAGCTTGCACTTTGTGTTGAACAGTACTTTTCCCATTCAATGTTTTTTCATCAACTTTTGTAGCTGCTTTTCCTTCATGTCCTTTGTATTTCTTTTTTTCTAGCATCCAGGCAGTGCAGTTACTAGTTAGTTACTGAAATTTACTCGGAAATCAAGGTCTACTGGCTTTTCTCTGCTAAGTTTCTGTTTTCACACTGGGAAAGCCAGAATTAAGCTGTTACTCAATGTGCAGCCATCTTGGAAGTCCAAAAATAAAGTGATGTTATTCTTTACCTCACAGAAACTCTACAAAACTTAGATTTTTGGTAATACTAGACTACCTTATCACCCTTTAGAGAATGTCAGCTCTTTGAAGTACCTTGGGGTATGGCTACACCTAGCTATCAACTTCAAACTGCATCTGAAAAATACACTTAAAAAGATGAATTCACTCTGGGATAACAAAATCTCCCCCTCTCATTTATACTCTACCACATTGGCCACAGGCAAAAGTATACTGCTTGCACAGATGGAATACAGGCTCCCTTAAGTAGCTGCCATAACCAAAAAAAAAAAACACCACAATAATGCAATAAATCAAAAACAAACATCTGCTGCTTCATCATCCTGTCTTCTAAAGATGAATACTCTTTAGAAAAAGTGAAATGGCTTCATGTCAACCTAAGATATGGCTTGTTTCTTGTCTTACAGTTGTTCTACCTCCTTAACGAGCACATGTTCCTTCCATAAACTCTATAAACTTATTAGTGAAAAAGCATTCCTACATCCTCAGATCACCAGCCAACCAGAGCTGTTGCTGCAAACCCCACATACAAAACTGTGAGCCATTTTGGAAATGTCTTCACTCTCATCTGAATGACTCCATCACTTATCCAATGCTTCATGCTCTCCGCAAAACTCATCTTAAACACCAAGGTAAACAGGTAAATGCAATTGCTTTCCCTTCAGTCACAAAATCTTATCTTCTTTTCTGCTATATCCAACTATTTTCTCTTATACTCATCACCGAGCTTCCCCAGATAGTACAAACCTTAAGTTAAGATGTTCATATCAAGTATATGTTTCTCATGCTGAATTAGTAGTACTGAATACAGCGCTCTCTCTTGTATCCACGTATACTTCCCATTTGCTGCACATCTTATAGCTGGCACGCACAGGAGCAAAGATCACCTTGTTAAAAAAAAAAAAGAATTCTAACCAAAGAATTCTATAGATAGAATTCAAAACACAGATGCAGTTCTACTCCAGAATTGTACAGACAGAGGTCTAAACAAACAATTGTACAACTATAATGCTATATTTAGAAATATGCAGATAAATCATAAACTTATAATACTTTGCATTCTCGTTGTAAGTTCAGGGAGAGTGGATGCATTCTTAGAAATGAAAAAATATAAGTGCATTTAAAGGAAATATATACTAAGGTCCAGATTCATAAAAGCCCTTTTCTACTATGCATAACTTTCTGTACCATAGAATGGAGTACAAAGTCATTTAAGATTTATAAACCCACTAATGCAATGGAGAAAGCACATACAAAGCTTCTTGCATAACCTTGCTCCAATATGTAGCACCTGGTATGTCTGCCATTCACCATGGAAGCAAAAGTGCAATCTACACTATTTCAAGCAGTAAAACCTGCAGGATAGTAGTGATGGAGTGCACAAAGGTATTATTCTGCCAAGTACAGTGAACTCCATCCCCTCTCAGTATGTTTCTTAACATCCAGTGCTGAACAATAAACTGGTGCCAAATGAACAAACAAAATCCTTTACAGTTTAAGACATTCCTTATCAACAGTGCAGTCCCCCAAAGTGCAGACAAACATATTATCACACACTACCCTGTCCCACGCCTACTCTTCCACACTGTGATAATGGTGAGTTTCAGCCAATGGGGCCTCACACAACACGAAATCCCTTCATTATTATCATATGATAATGACCCAGGCACTGGCCACATGCCTAATGACCATAGGTCATAAGACCATAAGTGATTAGTACTCTGAACTGTTTATTTTTGTTTATTAGTGTTGTGGTATTTCACAATTGTCTACTGTTCTCTAAACTGTATTTTTAATTTTTGAGTGTGTTAAAGCTGTAGAACTTTACAACTGCTCACTGTTCTCTACCATCTTTTACTTTCTTTTTTCTCAGCCCCAAGCCAGCTGTGTCTTATAGAATTTGTGGCACCTATCCTGTGGCAAATAACACCAGTAACATAAGTAAAGCCAGTGGGACATCCAACTGTATTGAAGAACCTTACAGAACCTAAGTGTATGTCTCATTATAATACAAAAGGCATTAGTAGGTTGTGTTTTTTTACTGTAATCCTTAATGTACTGAACCTAAATACATGAGACAGCAGCAGGGATTTCAGCACCCCCCCCCCCCATGTAGAAACATTCTGATTTCTACCCTTCATGCCTGTAAAAACACACCACTCTAAAATGTAATTTTAGTCCTTCCAGTCTCTAATGAAACATTTAACCATCTTTTTTGGTATGTGATATATCCCCACTACCCTCCCAGCCTGTCTCTGAGTCAACATTAGCTGACTCAATCACTTTCAGCCTCAGACATTTGAGTCCCCCCCCCCCCCCCAGGTACACACATTCTGGTTTCCACATTTAAAGTTTGTAAGATACTCCACACTGAAGTGTAATTCTAGCTTTTCCAGTCTCTAAAGAAACATTTACTTATTTTTTCTTCTTCTATGTGATATATCCCCACTGCCCTCACAGTCTGTCTCTGACTCAACAATAGTTGACTCACTTTCTCTTTCAGCCTTCAGACAAGGTAATTTCTCAGGGCATCCAATGATAAAATTAAAAAGGACGTTCACTCCTTAAGAAAAAAAAAAAAAAAAAAAGCATTGGTAACAAAAGAAAGACTAACATTATAGATGTGACTTCTGAGCAACTGAATTGAATTGCACATACATTGATTGGCTCATCCTGCTCTGTTCACCCTATGGGCTCACGATGCTCCCCTACCCTGCCCCCAATTCTCACCCACCTGTACATACTCTGAATTTATAGGTAACCTCCTTTACTAAGACCATCCCTTCATCCACCCATTATCCAATAATTACATTCATCAGCACCATCTACACATGCCCTTCAACTCCCCACCACTCCAGCCCACCTACTAGTTCAACATCCACACCCATATCTCCTAGTCACACAACTCACACCCTCACCAAATACAAATATCTCCTCTAACTCCACAACCTCACTCCCACTATGTCTCATAACCCCCAGTCTCATCTCCACTATACCCTCCTGGGATTAACCTCCCTATTCACCTGCCTCTCCATAGCCACCATCAGCACCTCTTATCTCTTCACAATCACTCACTGTATCCACCTCAAATCCCCCACCCTAACCCACAACATTACTATCACCCCCACTCACAGAAGAATATACCCCACCATATACACCCAACCTCACATATACCATGCCCCTCCCATGTACCATTTCTATCCATCTAAAATCAACCAAGTCTACAATTTCACTACCTAATCGTCCAATACCTAAAAACTATCACCTGTATAACTGCCCAGCTACTACTAGGAGGAGACATTCACCCCAACCCCGGGCCAGCAACCTCTGCTAATAAGCCATGAACCCATCACTATCCAGCTAAGCACAAATCCACCGACTTACTGATACTAAATATGAATACTCGCAGTATCATGAATAAAATAGAAGACCTTCATGCTGCCATCTCCTTATATAACCCTGATATTGTTCCTATCACAGAGACATGGCTTAAACCACATATTAAAGATAATTCTATTACCCCACCTGGGTATAACATTCTCAGAGCAGACAGGCTACATAAAATAGGCGGAGGCTTAGTTCTACTTCACAGAACCAACCTGCAACTCCAACTCCTCCAAAAAGATTCACCCAACTTCAACAATACAGACACTCTATTTTCAAAGCGCTCCCTTAACCAACATAAGCACCTAAACCTACTGGGTATCTATATACCCCTGGGTGACAACCTAACCACCCTAGAATCTATACTTCAATGGGCCTCATACTCCCTCCCTCAAGAAACTATCATGCTAGGTGAAGTAAATTGACTGGAACTCCATCCATTCTCTCTCCCCCACCCACCACATTAACCTATATAACTTCATCCAACTTATAGATACTTCCACATTCATTGATAAGGCCATAGAAAGATAATCTATGCTTGACTGGATCCTTACAAATCAACCAAATACTGCCCATCAGTGTGACGCCCTACCAAACTCTCACTGCCCCACTTTTATCCTTAGGCAAAAACTTAAAATAATTAACTCTCCCTCCCTTCTACAAACCCACTCTAACAAAAATTTTCCTAGAGACCAGTTCATAAGAGCCTTGTAACATTGCAACTGGTCTCCCATCAAAACCCTTTTATTAGATGAAGCTGTTGATTACTTCAGCTCCACATTCCTAAATATCCTCAACCAACTTGCCCCCTTAAAAACTATCAGGATACATAGCAACCCCACCCCTTGGCTCCAGAAAACCACAAAAGCTCTACTTAGTACCAGAGATAAAGCCTGGAAAACCTGGCACCACACCAGATCACCAGCAGCTAGGCAAAACTTTTATGAGCTTCGAAACAAAACAAAAAAACAGGTTAAGCTCAATAAACAAAATTACTGTATCACTCAACAAAACAAATTCGGTACCAAACTGAAAAAATTATGAGGAACAATAAATAACATCCTACAACCCAGAAGAACCACCACTCCCACACCCAATATAACAGGTACAGTCCTGAACATAGCCGCCAGCTTTAATAACTATTTCACCTCCTCAATACTCAAACTCTTAAACAACATCACTTCCTCCAACACAACCATCTCAGGCCCAAATCAATACCATACCTTTCACACTTAAGTCTGTTCCTACCTCTACTATCCAACAACTCCTAGCCAAACTCAAATCAACCACTCTTGCAGCCAATAACCTTCCTGCTGAATATCTCCAAATTGCATCCACAGCTATAGCCTATCCCGTTTCACTTCTAATAAGTAGAGCCATCACCAAACACACCATTCCACTCCTGTGGAAAACCTCATATATCATACCACTCCACAAAGGTGGCCCCTCCCTAGACCTTTCCAACTATCACCCAAATGTAATTCTCTCACCCCTCTCTAAGATCCTAGAAGGATGCATTCATTACCAGTTTCTCTCCTATCTCATCACCAACAACCTTCTCTCCTCAACCCATCATGGATTATGCCCATTCCACAACACCACCACTGCCCTACTGAAATTCACCAATACTATAAACTCCCACAGGAATCTAGGTAAATTTGTCTCAGCACCCTTCCTAGATTTATCCAAGGCATTCGACACAGTCTCACATAATAAACTACTGTCTAGTCTCTCTGACCTCACCCTTAACAACCCCACCCTCCTCTGGTTTAAAAGCTATTTAGTTAACCACCAACAATCCGTCAAATGGCATAACTGTCTAGCCCCCTCACTCCCAACCTCCTCCTCAATCCTAAGACCTCTTCTTTTTAATATCTTCACAAACCAGCTCCACTCAGCTACCTCTAAAGCAGACATAGTCCAATATGCTGAAGAGACAACTCTCATATGCTCTGCACCCAACATCCAATTTCTCCAACAAAAAGCCCAAGAAGCCTTCTCTGAAACAGTCAACTGGCTTAACCACTCACAACTCATACTAGAACCCAAGAAGACACAACTAATGCTATTCCACTCTACTAAAATGAGCAGCCTTACCTTCTCTATACTCTCCACCAGCAAAACCCAAATCACCCGTCACTGAGGCTAAACTCCTGGGAGTTCCCATTGACCAGCAACTCAAATTCACAAAGCACATATCAACAACCTTCACTAAAGTCCACAAAAAGCTAGGTTCCCCCTATCACTGTAAAAGTTATCTAACCACTGAATCTCGAATTGCAATAGCCAGGACCCACCTCCTATCTACTCTGCTTTATGCATCCCGAGTTCTAACTAATCTTTACAAAACTGACCTTAATAAACTTTCCATCTGTTACAAAAAAATTGCTAGATTCACTACCAATGCCAAATCATGATCCCACCACTGCCTTTCCTTACAAGCCTTGCACTGACTTGAATTTCTGAACCTATTAAGGTACCATCAACTCAGCCTAGCTCCTCTAATTCTGTACTATCCCGAGAAAACCCCCGACCTGACTGGCGTGCTGAAATTCTGCAATTCAAACAGACAACTTTGGTCCTCCAATAAAGCCTTAATCAAAATCATCACATGCAAAAACAACTCCAGGGAATCACTATTTGACCATGAAATAGCAAACATATTCATAGGTTCATAGGTTCATAGCTTGGTACTAGGCTATCAGCCCTAGGGCCTGTACAAGCCTAGCCATAACAATTCCCAGGTTATTTCTTCCCTGGACCTCTGTCTAGGAGGGTGACTGGCGTGATCCCAGGGGTAAATTTCCTATCTCCCATCCAGTCATCAAGATTCCTTTTGAAAAGGGCCAAGGAGGCGCTTTGCTTGACATGTATGGGCAGTCTATTCCACAGTACGGGGAGTCTCTGGGTCAGGAACCTATACCTCCAGCATGTTTTGTTCATTGTGATGACAGGATTTAGGTCCCTGGAGCATGTGGCTCTGATGGATTGGGATTTCTGTAAGTGTAGCATGTCTAACAGCTCTGTGTTTCATATGGCCTTGTAGGTTAAGCAGAGATTGCCTCTGATTAGACAATATGTGACAGAGTATAGCTGGAGCTTTTTTAGTCAGTCAGCATAGGGCATCTGCTTAGGCCTGTGATTCTTTTAGTGAGGTGTTTCTGCAGCCTTTGCAGTTGTTGCAGATGTCTTGTGAGGTACATACCAAATGGGGTGTTGTACTCTATGATGGGTCTAATGAGGGATGAGTACAATGGGACAATGACCTCCTTTTTTCTGGATGAAAAGCCCATAGTGATGAGGTGTGCCACACAGAAGGATTTCCTGACTGTTGCGGTGATGTGGTTATTGAAGGTGAGACCACTGTCCACCTGCGTTACTAGGTCTCTTATCACACTTTCAGTGTTTAGTGTACTGCCACCTATGTGGTAATTCATGGGTACATGGTTTTTCCCAAGGGGATAACTATGCACTTCTTGGCATTGAGCTTGAGCCCATGGCTCTGGCACCAAGCATGTGTTTCTGTAAGGCCCTTTTGTAGAATATCCACATCATTTGGGGATTCAGTAATGGCTCCCAGTTTGCAGTCATCTACAAACTTTGTTAGCCAGAGTCCCTTAGTGTTGGCCTGTACTTCAGAGAAGTAGATGCCAAACAAGAGCAGTACTAGGACAGAACCCTGAGGTACTCCACTTGTCACTTGTCTGGAGCTGGAATTGGAGTCAGCCACTTTTACAGCGTGGGTTCTGTCAGTAAGCCAGTTGGCAACCCATCAAGTGATGTAGGGATTTATGCCCATCTTAGTAAGTTTATCTATTAATCCAGAGTGGAGGATGGTCAAAGGCCTTGGCGAGGTGCAGATAGGCTGTATGGACTGTCTTACCCTCGTCCACGGCTCTGGAGATTGATTTGAAGACATCAATCAGGTTCAGGAGACATGATCAGCCCTTCATGAACCCAAATTGGGTGGGGTCCAGTGTTTGAAGGTTGCCAATGTCTTTGTTTATAAGTTCCATGATATTACGTTCCATGGCCTTGCAGATCAGGCTTGTCAGACTGATGGGATGGTAGTTCCCAGGATCCAAGTAGATCCCCACTTCTGGAGTGGGATAAATGTAGCTGTGCGCCACTCAGTGGGCAAAAAGCCTGAGGTGAGGCTATGATTAAACATGACACTTAGGTGAGGTGCCAGTTCATTTTGTAGTTCATGTAGTACACAGCCTAGGATGTCGTCTGGTCCTAAGGATGCTGTATTCTTAGCTTTGAAGAGTGCGTTTTTTACCTGTGTGGCCATGATTACTGGAATTTGGCAATCTTTTGGTATTGAGATTGGCCCTTTCGGGGGTGAGAGGGGGTGAAGTTGGCACTGAATCGATCTGCCAGGATATTGGCAATGTTCTTGTGATCAGTATATTTAATGCCATTCTGACATAGCTCAGAGAAAATCTGAGTATTGCCATTAAGATTCTTGTCATAGCTATAGAATGCCTTGTGGTTGTGTTTGGAATATTTGGCAATTTTATTTTTGTAACTAGCTTTGGAGGATTTTATGAGGGATCTCAGTTTCTTACTGAGGCTGGTAAGGGAGTTTTTTGCATCCTGGGATTTTCCTCTTTTCTGCAACAGTTTGATCCTTCTGTTGTATAGTTTGTTTATGACAGGGGACCACCAGATTGGTTTCCTTTTTTGTGAGGAGAGTGTCTTGGTTCTATTTGGGATGGCACGAATCATGCACGAGTGGATGTGCCCATACAGTGCTTTAGTGTAGGATTCAGCAGTCAAACTTTCAGTTCCCATCTGCATGGCTGTCATAAAATACGTCACTTCTGAGTTGAGTAGCATGAAGTTGGCCTTGGAGAAGTTTTTTATGGGTGTTTCCTTACTGGAGGATGGGATGTGGATGTCAAAGGTGATTAGCTTATGGTCAGATCTAACCAACGAGGGGGTGACCACTGGTGTGGAGCATCAATTTCCCATGTTGGTAATGACCAGGTCCAGGATATTGGAGCCCCTGGTGGACTATGGATTAGTTAATCCAGGGCATTGAAATTTATGAATTCCAAGAACCATTGGGCAAAGATGTTGGTACACGAGTAGTTTTCCCAGTTAATGGCAGGGTAGTTGAAATCACCCAGTATTAGGGTGTTTGGTTGTATCTTAATATTTTCCAGTATGTTTAGAAAGGTGTAGTGAGACTCTTGGGGCATGGTGGGAGACCTGTAGCAAGCTACAATTTGGATTGCAGTCTTACCTAGTGTTAGTTGCACCTGGAGAATTTCAGATGCATTGTGTTGGGCATCTAGCCTGGAGGTGTGAATATCCTTGGTGAATATGGACACTCCTCCACTTTAGTGTTTTGGTCCTGGTTTGGTGGCTGAAAAGTGTGGTAAGAGTTGTAGCCTGGTATTGCAGTGATGCTCTCTGGAGCCTTGAATCAGGTCTCAGTTACTGCACATATATCAATGTTTTCCATTTTTAGGAGTGCCTTGAGATAGTGCATTTTGAGGTTTAGACTTCTAGCGTTGAGTAGCATTACCTTCAGATTTTGCATACTTGTACTTGTTACGGTGATGGTTTTGTTCTTTGAGCCTTGCCTAAAAAAGGCACTATAGGGGTGGCAAGAGCCTTAGCCAGTAACCTGAATCCCAGGGGCAACAGGTGCAGACCATCTCTGGCAAAGCATCGTGGTTTGTCAATCATGTTGTCCAAGGCAGACAGATACTGGATCCCCTTTGAATGACACCAGAAGCTTAGCCAATTGTTGAAGTCAGTCATTTTGTCCTTATATTGTGGTATCATTCTGGGGAAGGAAGGATGTTACTCAGGGCTAGGGTCATACCTGCCTGTGTCACATGATCTGAGAGCTCTTCCATGTCTCTTTTCATGTAGTCCAGGGAGGTACGTCTCAAATCATTCACTCCAACATGGACAATGACAGAGTTGTATTTGTACTTGTTGTGGAGTGACTTGAGTGCATGCATTATGTGGTGGATCCTGGCACATGACAGGCAGCTGACTGTAATTTTCTCCTTGTTCAGCCTGATGAGTGCGACATCAGTGTGCCTGACTATAGAGTCACCTATGACTAAAGTGTTGGGTACGTTGTCTTGCCTTAGAGTCTGCTATTGGGTGTCACACTGGTGTTGTGAGCTATGTGATACTTTGGTTGTGATTGGTGTTTGTTTGCGTTTTAGCTTCGGAGGTCCTTGTTGCTTGGGCAGGTTAATGTTAAGGGCCTCCACGTATGTGGGTTTAGTGTTGCTATGTGTTGGTGTTGGTGGTGTGGGTTTTGAAGGGCTATATGTTGCTTGATGTGTAGTGCGGGTGTTAACCTTCTCCTCTTGATTGTCTAGCACAATCTTTGTTGGAGAGAGCTTTGCTTCCACTTTGGCTATGTAAGTGCATCTCTCGTGTGTTGTAGTGTTGGGTGGTAGGAGGAGAGGGTAGTCTGTGTACATGAGGCAATTGCTGCATTGCCCCAGTATGCCAAGATTCACCAGGTGGACAGGAGAAATCACCAGAAGCTGACCCTTGGACATGCCTGGTTAGGTGCTTTTTTTTTCCCCCCTTACCTTGTGTTAGAAAAATATGTAATAGTAATATGCATGTTTAGTGCATTTAGTGCATTTGAGATTTAAAAAGGGTTAAACATTTATTCTGTTCACACTGCATGAACCTGACAGCTATTAGAAACTTAACAAGAAGCATTCTGTTTCTGCTAATGTCAGCAAATAACAAAATAAGTAATTCATTTCTGCTAATGTCATGAACATTAACAAAGGGATATTGATTTCTGCTTATGCCATGAGAAAACATGCAGCTGCTAGAAGTTATTGATAAAGAAAACAATAGATACTTGAAAGTTTAAACCGTAGTCAGCATTACTTGTACCAAAGCTAGAAATGCACCTTGAATCTAGGTAAAATGTAACACATGTATTAGAACAGTACAATAGAAGAATTGAAATGCTGAAATGGACTAACATAAACCCAAGGCCAGGTAGTTTTTCTCAAAATGCTTTTTGCAGAATGACAGATATTTTTAACTTGGTCAGCAATAAGTCTAACAATATTTTCTGTAGAACATACAGAAAGCTGTGTCTAACTACATTAGCAATAGAATGTAACATTTTCTATGTGACAGGAAGAGAACTGTATAAGTATAACCTACTAATCATTAATTATCCAGACAAATCCTGTGCTTACAAGCTTTGTCTCCTTGCTGCAAATAATAAAGGGTGCCTTGCTTGAACCTAACGTGAATTGGTCTTTGAAGTTTTTTCCTTTGACAGATTGGTCCTTCAGACTGGAAGCCCCTCTTCACCTCGGATCAGACAGGCCAGGTGGTTGAAACCGTATGGGGAAGAAACCAAATCGGTTCTTCTTATCTGAAAAGTCCTCTGACTGAATTGTCGTTCAAAAGAGGCCAGCCACTTTCTGATCTGTGACTGAAGGACGGGTCTCCGCGAATTGGTGATCAATCACGTGGGCTCAGGTAAGGTGAATCTACTTTTTTCTGTTTTCTGTTTTAGATCAGGGACTAGATATGTATTGTTTTTGTTAGACTGTATTTTTCTTACAAGTCAGGGACAAAAAAGATTACTGTCTTGTCATAGATCAGGAGAAACAGAATAAGTAGGCAGTCATTCTGAAGAGACTATAACAAAATCCGTGGTACCACGTTAAAAAATAAGAAAAGTTATGTAACGATAAAAGGGTAGAACAAAATGGGTAATAATTGCACAAAAAGACCCCAAAATCCGCCGTTAACAGAAGATGCAAAATACATGCAGTCGCAGCGCGCTGATAATATTAAATATTATTCAAAATGGGTTAATTTGTACAAATTTGATGGAAAATTAGAAAAATCCTCGCTTATCAAACTTGTCAAACAGCTCAAAACCGATTCCAAAGGTCGGGTAAAAAAGCAAAGTAAATTAGGAATTCCTCAGACACACAGGTGAACTGAGGAAGTAAACCATAGGGAACAAAAGAACAAAAATTCAAAAGCAATGTTTTTAGATAAGGAGGATAATAACTTAGTAATAGCATCAGCACCTCCGCCTCCCTTACCGGAATATGAAGCAAGTGAACAGATTAGTTCACCCCACGATATCCTGTGGTCACTGAAAATAGAGGCATTATGAAAATAAAACCATATATTAGAGATCCCATCGAGACCAGGTCTCGAACAAAGGCAGGTAACTCAAATGAAGGCACCGAGTTATGGCAAATGGTTAAGAATTCACAATCTATAAGTGAAGGAGAAGAAATATGTCCACTTATAGAAGTACCCAACCCTCAGGCAGGTCAGGACAATCAGGACCCAACTATTTTAGTGTATAGACCTTGGACTCCGGAAGACATCCCGAAAGCCACTGAAGGAATTCCCCATCCAAAAGTTAATTTTAGAAAATTCTTTGAAGATTTACAAGGAATGAGGCTGAGTTATAACTTAAACGGAGAAGAGGTAGAAAAAGTAGTTAGACAAATTGTAGGGCCAGATTGGCATATGATTAGTGGGAACTGGAATCCCCGTGATGCTGCACAAAAACCCCTCCCATATAGCAGCGCAGAATTAGACACCTGAGTAAAAGGTCTTACAGACCGCATCTCTGAAAAATGGAAAATTAGAGCAGACTGGACTTGCATTAATCAATGCATCCAACAAGAAGGTGAAACTATTAACCGGTATTATGCCAGACTATTAGAGTGTTTTAATAACCACTGTGGAATGCAGGTTCCTGAAGATCAAACACAAAATTTCCCATATGAACAGAAGTTAAAGAATGCATTTTTAAAGGGCAGTATTGCACCTATAAGCAGTTGTATTACAAAACACATGGTAGATCATCGTACAAGCAGGTTACAGTCATTACTTGAATATGCTAGGCATGCCAAAAGGCATTTCAATAGCAAAAAGAAAAAGAAAGCTCAAATATTTTCTGTAGAAGATGGAGCAGAAGTTTATGTAGTACAGTCCGGTGAGTCCGGAAAAAGGGCAAGAAAAATGGACAGGGAAACAAACAATCTGATCAGCGATCAGAGGACTTTGAAGGGCGAAAGAAAAGGGGTGAATGTTTTAAATGCGGTAAAAAGGGACACTTGGCAAAGGATTGCAGGAAAAATAAGAAGGCAACAATGGAAGACAAGGAGAGTGAGGAATGACTATGTGATAGTCGGGAATCACTAGAAGGGACTACCGAAGAAGGGACAAATGAGAATGTGATAGAGGGAGTAGAGAAAGTGCAGGAAATAAGTGACAATGAAGAAGATGAAATATTAGACCTAGCTTTATTGAGCTTAGAGCTCTATTTAGCAGACACGAAACCAGAAGTTACACTCTTGGTAGAAGGGAGGAAAGTCAAATTCTTGTGTGACTCAGGGGCATCACGAACCCTGATACATCCCTCCAAACTACCAGAAAACACAGAGACACCTGATTACATACTGGTTAAAGCAGCTAATGGACAGCTGTATTGGGAGCCACTCTCCCGTGACATTGCAATAACTGATCCAGTTTCAGGATTGACACAAAAAAGCAAAATTGTTGTTTCTGCAAAGTGCCAAGTAAACCTCTTGGGCAGAGACCTTATGCAGCTATTTGGTATAGCAGTAGTCCCAACCATGCAGGGTATGGAAGCACAGCGACAAATTGATACCTTTGCAGTGCAATCAGAGGGTGAAATGTTTTATTGGTACAGCCAGGACTTGGTTACGACTGGTCCAGGGACTGTAACCGAAGAATTAATGAATGTAACCGTCAGCAGGTTCTCCTCCCTTGACATTGATAAGCAATACCTGTTGCACTGTACCCTGTATTATTGTAATACACCAGGACCTGACAAGGAATATGAGCAAGAATCGTTTAAGAATCATGCAAACTGATTGATATTGCGTAATCTGTACTGGGACACAGAAGGGAACAGTGTTGCCAGCGGTTCATTGCCCCAGGAGTTCTTTGCACTTTATAAATCTAATCGATTACCACATGTTAGCTTAACCAAAAACAGAAATATAGAATGCGCAGACCTAGGAGAAAAAGTCACAAAATGGAAGAAACAGACAGAACTAGAACTGTCAGAACAGGGAATACAAATACAGAAGTTGAATTGGATAACTCAGACCAACCCAGCTGTGCACTTACAGTCTGGTGAGGGCAGCTAATTGACACGCCTGTTAAAAGAGGAAGAAAACGCCTTACAAAATATACCAGAGACTCTCTGGTCAACAGGAAAGTCAAATGTAGGATTTATTCGTACAGCAGGACCAGTTACTATCCTGCCAAAGTCAGCATTTAGACCACAAAAGAGACAGTATCCCTTAAGAAAAGATGCAGAGGCAGGGATAAAGCCTATATTATAGCAGCCTTACTTGAAGGAGGGATACTAATAGAATCTCATGATTCACCATGTAACACACCCTTATTTCCAGTCAAAAAAGCAAATGGAGAATGGTGTACAGTCCAAGATTTACAAGCTGTAAATGATGCAGTCATACCAAGGGCACCCATGGTGCCAGACCCACACACCCCCTGTTGAATGATTTAAAACCTCAACATAAGTATTTTTCTGTGGTAGACATCAGCAATGCATTATTTTCGATACCGATACACCCTGATAGCCAGTATTGGTTTGCATTTACATTTAATTGGAAAAGGTATACATATACATGACTACCACAGGAATATTGTAAAAGTCCAACAATATTCTCACAAGAAATGGCAAGCAACTTGGCGGGATTCACCCCACCAAGAGGCAGTCAGATTTTACTTTATGTTGATGACATCTTGCTGGCAGCCCCCACCAAGCAGGATTGTAGAGAAGATACCATAGCACTTCTACAATTCTTAGCCGCTGAAGGACATAAGGTAAATAAAAGTAAACTGCAGCTTTGGAAAAAACAAGTCAAATACCTGGGATATGTAATATCCAAGGAAGGTAGAACATTAGATGACTACAGAAAGATAGCAATATTGCACGCACCAAAACCCACTACCAAGAAGGAAATTATGTCCTTCCTGGGTACAACTAATTTTTGCCGGAGCTGGATTCCAAACTATGCTTTGGAATCTGCACCTCTGATTGACCTTATATATAAGAAGCCTATGGCAGCGCAGGATTTATTACAATGGACACCAGCAGCAAAATATGCTTTCTGCAAACTGAAGCAGTTAATAGCATCCTCATTAGTTCTGGGATTACCAAACTACCATAAACGTTGTTTCCAAACTGTAGATTGTAAGCAGGGTTACATGATGTCAGTATTAACACAGCAGCATGGGGATAAGCAACGCCCCATTGCTTACTATTCATCACAACTAGACCCAGTGGCACGATCCTTACCCCACTGTGTACAAGCAGTAGTTGCAGCAGCAATGGTAGTACAGGCTTCAGCCTCACTAGTCTTATTCCACCCTCTCACTTTGAGAGTGCCTCATGCAGTCGCAATTATTTTACTACAAGAAAAGGTGGCATATCTTTCCCCTGCTAGGCATCTTTCCTGTATGACTATATTGTTAAGCCAACCTCATATGACAATAGAGCGATGCATGACTTTAAACCCCTCCACTCTGCTCCCAACCCCTGCAGATGGCACACTGCTGCCTGCAGGTGATTGAGCAAAAGACACTACCTAGAAAAGATCTCACGGATGTCCCCTTGGATGATGCCGAAGTGACATACTACATGGATGGCTCGTGCAAAAGGGGTCCTGCAGGACAGAACCTAGTAGGATATGCAGTAGTTTCTGTTACTAAAATTATAGACGCAAAACCTTTACCACACAAGTTATCTGCACAGGCAGCAGAATTGATTGCCTTGACACGGGCATGTACCTTAGCAAAGGGTAAATGTGCAAAAATTTTTACTGATAGCCAGTATGCTTTTTCTACTGTGCATGTTTTTGCGCAACAGTGGAAAAACCGGGGAATGATAACATCTACTGGCAAATCTATCAATCATGCACAGTTTATTTTAGATCTTTTAGAATCTATTCAATTACCTCAGAAAGTAGCCATTTGTA
This sequence comes from Protopterus annectens, assembly GCF_019279795.1. Lineage (NCBI taxonomy): Eukaryota > Metazoa > Chordata > Ceratodontiformes > Protopteridae > Protopterus > Protopterus annectens. The sequence goes on along the minus strand of NC_056729.1, from coordinate 1,552,063,706 downwards.
AATGCACAGCTCACACCAAACAACAAGATAGGATTTCAAAAGGTAATGCGAAAGCTGATACAGCTGCAAAACAAGCAGCCACAGAAGTATTTCTTTTAAATGAGGAGTTAAAACCCTCTGAGATTTTAGACTTAGAAATGTTAAAAACAATGCAGACACTCACTACACAAGCTGAAAAACAAGGATGGGTAAAACGAGGAGCAATTCTCGAAAAGAGGTTGTACATCTCTAGAGAAGGGAAAACGATACTATCATCTAATTTGTTTAGATATGCAGCTTTGTTGAGCCATGGGCAGTGCCATGTTTCAACAGGGGGGATGGTACAGCTGGTGAACCAGGTGTTCACAACGTATGGATTTACAAACTACTCTAAAAAATTTTATTTGACGTGTCAGATTTGTAACAAACATCATGCACAAGGGGCGTTAAAGCCCAAGCAAGGGAGTTTCCCTACACCACCATATACATTTCACACTGTCTGTATGGATTTCATAGAATTGAACAAATGTGAAAATAAGAAGCATTGTCTTGTCATTGTAGATATGTTTTCCAGATGGGTGGAAGCCTTTCCAACCAAAAATCCAGATGCAGCCACCGTGGCAAAAGTACTTGTCAAAGAAATCATCCCTAGATTCGGCATTCCGGAAAGGATCTACAGTGACAATGGTACACACTTTGCAAACCAAACCATACAGCAGTTAAGTAAGCATTTTGGTATTTCTTTAAAAAAATCATTGTGCATACCATCCACAATCTGCAGGGCTAGTTGAAAGGCATAATGGTATATTAAAAAACAAATTGAAAAAATTGATAGCTGAGACAGGAAAAAAGTGGATATACTGTTTAGCCCTGGCACTCTTGAGCATGAGAACTGTCCCTACAGCAAAAGGATTGACTCATTTTGAAAAGTTATTTGGAATGGCTTACTATACACCCCAGTGGAAACTTCTCATGTCATCAGACCAGGAAGCTGATTTTACACTAGCGGAATATATAAAGAAAGTCATGAATTCTAAACATCTGTTGCAGTCAAATTCTGTTTCAGATAGAAAGCAAACCAAGACATCATAAGTGGCAGTGACACCCAGGGATTGGGTGTGGATAAAAGTTGTCAAGAAGAAGAATTGGTTATCGCCAAGGTGGGAAGGTTCCTACCAGGTGCTTCTTTCGACACCCACTGCAGTCAAGATAGCACAGCGAGCTTCGTGGATCCACCTGATGCACTGCAAACGTGTTAAGAACTTTGAACTGGACAAAAATTTTACCTCTTCATCGGGGCCCTCAGCACAAAGTCTGGCTACAAAGGGGGGTCAGATCAATAGGACTGATCCGTCTCAACCCCAGTGAAGAAACCATTGATGCTGAAGGTCCTATTAGGGCAGAGAGTAAGAACACATGTCTGAAATAAAGATAACAGGATCCAGTAAGATCCAGATATACCTATTCGGAAGAGTCGGAGAAAACAGGAATGCAGAACAACCGTTTCCTCGGAAGTATTGCATAACCATCCTGTTGACTTTACTAGTGATAATAATCTTTTTGTTGTGGCCATTCCTTTTTTCAGCCACACAAACTGGACTGAACAAGCATGCAGAGTTGTACGCAGAGTGGCACCCAAACTTCAACACTTACCAGGCAATCAAATATGTGTATGCTGAGACCTTCAATGTTTTGAATTGCTGGATTTGCACAGCTTTGCCAACAGCATACGGGGGTTATTGTTAACTTCAGTCCCCCTAGGAGCCAACAAGACCTGGGAAAACTTAGTCTATGATACATCAGATGTCACATCACAAGATAAAGTAGCATTGCACTTGTCTGTTTGACAGAAGGGGACTGTGTGTTTTTTACAAAAATAATACAGTTCAGGTGGGTTGGAGCAATTGCAATGTGACTGATCCTTACAGATGCTACAATAAGACTGATAACACAGGGTCCTATTGCAACACGAGCTATGATTCATTTGTTGAACTGATGCATAGGACAACTGATGAAGTAAAACATAATGCTGACCTTTATAGACAACTGTCTATAATAGACAAAAAAATGTTTCATCCAGAGCCAGGATATAGTAAAGTTACTACCAAAGTAGAAGACTGTTATTTTGTATGTGGTAGGAAAGCATACAAGTGGTTGCCTGAGAATTGGTCCAGCAGTTGTTATTTGGGGTACCTGGTTCCGGCCATATGACACACAGCAGTTTTACCTCAAGGGAAAATTCGGAATGTTCGACGAGAAATCAAGAAGTCTGTCAATCCAGTAGGGCAAATCAATGCGGGCTGGAAAAACCATCATGCTGTGAGTTTAGGGAAAAATGGACTGTCGCATATGGGCTTGGGTGATACCATCATCTCGTGGGCAGGTGTACTGCAAGCATATGGAGCAACGAAATCAATCTGGGAACTGAGAAAATTGTCTAAACTTCTTGAAATAATGAGTAATGCAACCTTTTCTGCTCTAGAATTGGTGACTGATGAACTGACTGCCATGAGAACTGTAGTGCTTCAAAATCGCATGGATCTTGACTTCACCCTAGTGGCGAGAGGAGGTACGTGCGCTTTAATCCAGGAGGAGTGCTGGTTGTATATTCCTGACCATAAACACGAGATAGACAATCATCTTGAGGTAATTCAGCAGGTGTCAGCTTTGACCAAACCAGGACCAAATCCATTGACGGACTTTTTCCAGAGATTGTTTGGGGGGTGGGGCAGTATCCTGATGAACATCCTGATTGCCATCTGTGTAGGAATGATCCTACTGGTGGTATGTGTGTGCTGTTGCATCCTCTGCATGAAAAGACTGATTAAAGACTTTATAGACATGTCAGTTTCAGAAACCTTATACCAAGGTGCTGAACTTGAAGAATTGTTAAAAATCTGAAAATGCTTTCATAAGTTTAAACTGAATGACTCTCTTAACTGCAAATCCTAAGTAGGAAGAGGTTAGGGGGAAAAAAACTGTTTATACTTATCTTGAAATTAGAATAAAAGTATTAAAAGGGGGGAAAATGTTAGAAAAATATGTAATAGTAATATGCATGTTTAGTTCATTTAGTGCATTTGAGATTTAAAAGGGTTAATACATTTATTCTGTTCACACTGCATGAATCTGCACAGCTATTAGAAACTTAACAAGAAGCATTCTGTTTCTGCTAATGTCAGCAAATAACAAAAGAAGTAATTCATTTCTGCTAATGTCATGAAAATTAACAAAGGGATATTGATTTCTGCTTATGCCATGAGAAAACATGCAGCTGCTAGAAGCTATTGATAAAGAAAACAATACATGCTTGAAAGTTTAAACTGTACTCAGCATTACTTGTACCAAAGCTAGAAATGTACCTTGAATCTAGGTAAAATGTAACACATGTATTGGAACAGTACAATAGAAGAACTGAAATGCTGAAATGGACTGACATAAACCCAAGGCCAGGTTGTTCTTTTCAAAATGTTTTTTGCAGAATGACAGATATTTTTAACTTGGTCAGCAATAAGTCTAACAATATTTTCTGCAGAACATACAGAAAGCTGTGTCTAACTACGTCAGCAATAGAATGTAACATTTTCTATGTGACAGGAAGAGAACTGTATAAGTATAACCTACTAATCATTAATTATCCAGACAAATCCTGTGCATACATGCTTTGTCTCCTTGCTGCAAGTAATAAAGGGTGCCTTGCTTGAACCTAACGTGAATTGGTCTTTGAAGTTTTTTCCTTTGACACCTTGGCAAGGTACTTTGCAATTATAGGCTGTTTAGTGCCTACGATTAATTTCTCCTTATTATTAGCGGACCGGAGTTCCACTGTGGTGACCCCTAACCGGGATAAGCCAAAAGACACAAACAAACAAACAAGGAGAGTTGAGTGCTTGTATTAGATTAAGTCTTCCTAGTGCTTTCCAGAAGGTTTTAGAGCAAGTGCTACTCACAGGAACTCCAACCAGAAAGAGTCAGGAATCAATGCACTCTGTTCCTACTCTCACCAGGATCAGAATATACGCACAGATTCCAAGCTGTCACCTATAAAGCAGTTATTAAGCTTTCTGGTGATCGGCAGTCTCCAGGAAATAATGTAACTGCACTCCTTCTCTCACCAGGAGAAAACAGAAGCACTAATCCCAAGATGACTACTGAGAGGCAGAATGTGGGCTCTCCCTTTACAATGACCTCAGACTACAAAACTCCACACACTCCTTCAAAAGCCTACTTAAAACATACTTCTTCACCAACCATCTATGCAACTGTAATTGACCCCCTAAAGCCTCATCCACTTACTATTTCCACACCCATCTGTCCTGGCAACACAAACAACACCATCTAACTATACCTATCCATGTGTGAGCAATACCCTATATATAAGTGTATGTACGTGTGTGCATGTGTATATGTGTGTGTGTGTGTGTGTGTGTGTGTGTGTGTGTATATATATATATATATATATATATATATATTTTTATATATATATATATATATATATATATATATATATATATGTGTGTGTGTATGTGTATGTGCGTATATATGTGCATGTATGTGTATGCATATATATATATGCATACTCTTACATGTATATTTGCTTGAATGTATATATGGAAACTTAAACATTTATATACTCTTACTCAATTGTGAAATATCTTGCAATGCTCTACCACGCTCTTATCTACTCTCATGGTATATTTTGTACACTTGTATTTTCAACCAAAAGGAGGAATATTCTCTTATTGTATACTAATGGCTGTAAAGTCTACAATCTGTATGCTACTACTATGTAATGTCTCTTTTGTAAAATTTTCTTATCTCTGTAACCTTATGGAGTTTTTCTCCTCAGGACTCCACTGAAAACGGACACTTGTTGTCCAGTCGGACTATCCTGGCAAACAAATGTTAAATAAAAATAATAAATAAATAAAATAAGTCATTCATGAATCACAGAGCACTAATGGGAAAAGCAGATAATTACTGTAGCATGTCTGGTCAAATTGCAACTGTGCCTCCTTGATAAGGAATGTTGTACAGTAGTTAGCTGCCTTACTCAGCAGCACTGTGAAGGGGTATCAGACTGTGCACTAATAATTTCCAGTCCCAAACATTGCATCATCAGACATTGTTATGCATCATTTAAAATACTGAAATTCATCTCTTGTGGTAGTATAGTTGTGTAGTGTACACTGGGCACAAAATACACCTGCATCCTATGTATATAAATAGTAAGGCCCACCTGAAATTGCTGCATGTCAGTGAGCTGCCTGTTCTCTGAAGTACGGTGGTCTCAGAATAAGTATATATAAATAACAGGGGTGGAGAGTACAGCACCCCCCAAACTGGGGGATGTAGGGAGCTATGCCCTCTGAAAAACACTTTTAATGTATAGTAGAAAGTTTTTCATGTTGTTGTTATTTCAGATTAATGATACTTGCTGCTTTTATACAGTTTCAGGACTCATACTATTGAGTTTCAAGATTCCAATAAGGCACCAAATGCTTCAGACATAATTCAGAACACAGAATTCTGAAGACAGAATTCTAAGCAAAAACATTAGCACAAGCAACACTAAACACATAATTCTACACTTTGAATTCTATAGATAAAGTTCTAAACACAGAATTCTACAAACCCTGAGATTTAGAAATAATTACTGTGAGTTGTAAGCCCTACCACAAGTGGCCAACATCAAGCAGAAACACTTTCCGATACAGAGACAGGCACACTGAAGTGATTTTTCCACAGTCAGAAAAAAATCAATACAGCGGCCTGCTCCTCTGGCCAAGCTGTATAACAATGAGGCATTCTGAGGGAGCAGCTAACAATAAATAGCCATGTTCTCTCGCCCAGAAATGGCTGCAGTAAGTGACTTAAATTAGCACAGCTGAATATGTTAATTAACATGTCCAAAAGTTAGCGGCCACCCATTTAAGTCAATGGGATAGACTGTATTGAAGGTACACTTTGCAAAGTTCAGCAGAGAGGTAAGTGAAGTGTGTGAGTGTGGAGATGTGTTTGTGTGTGTGTGTGTGTGGGGGGGGGGGGCAATGTGCATGCATGTCTGCATGGTGTTAATGATTGTATGTAGCTGCCTGGATGGATGCAGTGATCAAAACTGTAGTTTTGTGTGTGTGTGTGTATATGTGGGTCTATGAATTTGTTGGCGTATGTGTTGGGGTATGTGATGTTGGGGGGATGTCTGCTTATTGAGAATGTTGGTGAGTGAGTGCATGTGTGTGCGAATGCTGCTCAACGCCAGAAGTCTAAATCTCAAGATGCAGGCACTTGATGCACTCCTCAGCATGGAGAACATCGACGTCTGTGCAGTAACTGAAACCTGGTTCAAGGCTCCTGAGAGCACCCCAGTGCTACCAGGCTATACCTCGTATCATGCTTTTCAGCCCCAAAACCCGGGCCGAACCACAAAGGGAGGGGGAGTGTCCATATTCATCAAGGACACCAACACCTCCAGGTTAGTAGCAATACATGAAGCATCAGAGACCATACAGGTGCAACTAACCATAGGCAAAACTGCTATACAACTGGTAGCATGTTACAGACCACCCTCCCAATCTCAAGAACCCCACTCAGCCTTCCTGAAGACATTGGAGGATATGAATGTATCACAAAATACCATCATACTGGGAGACTTCAACTACCCAAACATAGATTGGGTACATTATTCTAGCCCAAATACCCTAGCCCAAAGGTTCCTGGAATTCATAAATTCAAATGCACTGGAACAACTAGTCACCTCTCCCACTAGGGGAGATAATATACTAGACCTGATCATCACAAACATGGGGGCAAAATGCTCCGCACCGGAAGTTTACCCCTCACTAGTGAGATCTGACCACAAACTAATCACCCTGGATATACATATCCCACCTCCACCCCCAGCACAAAAGACCACAGTGAAAAACTTCTCAAAATCAGACTTCACTCTTCTTAAGACTGAGATGGTATCCTTTAAGCCCACTGTGCCAGTGGATACCACATCCCACAATGCCAAATTCTTCACAAATGCTTTCTATGGACATCTCCAAGAATGCATGGATCATGCAATCCCAAATAAATCCAAGTCCCTCTCCACCAAAGGCAAGCATCCTGTCTGGTGGACCTCAGCCATTAACAAATTGTATAACAAAAGAAGGAAGCTACTGCACGTCAGAGCAAAATCCCATGAAGGGAAGACATCTCTGATCAACATTAGCAGAAAACTACATTCTCTCATAAAAACATCCAAGGCCAACTTTGAGAGAAAAATCACTAAGGACGCTAAAGATAACCACAAAGCCTTCTTCAGCTATGTTAGAAACCTGGGCGGAAACCCTCAGATATGCTCAGAGTTGGTTCACAACAACAAAAAATACACTGAACCCACAGATATTGCCAACATTCTGGCTGACAGGTTCAGTGCAAATTTCTCCCCTCTCTCACCCCCAAAAGAAGAAATACTTATCCCAGCTGAATGTAATCTCCCTGTCATCTCAGATGTCCAAGTGAGAACCGCCCTAAACAAAGCTAAAAACACAGCATCAATGGGACCTGATGGTATCCCGGGTTGTGTGTTACGTGAACTCCAAGAGGAGCTAAACCCACACATAAAAATGCTTTTTAACCTTAGCCTTACTTCGGGATATGTACCTGAACACTGGCGTACAGCAACAGTGGTCCCACTCCACAAACGGGGTGCCTCTACAGACCCTGGAAACTACCGCCCCATAAACTTAACCAGCCTGGTCTGCAAAGCTATGGAAAGAATCATTATGGAACTCATAAACAGAGACATAGGGGACCTACAGACACTTGACCCCACCCAGTTCAGCTTTGTAAAGGGCAGATCCTGCCTTTTGAACCTGGTTGACTTTTTCAAAACAGTCACTAGAGCCATTGATGAGGGCAAAGCAGTCCATACAGCCTACCTGGACTTGGCTAAGGCCTTCAACACAATACCCCACTCAGGCATCATAGATAAGCTCAACAGCTTAAACGTAAACCCTTATGTCACTAGATGGGTTGCAAACTGGCTAAAGGACAGAACCCATAAAGTTAAAATCATTGGAGCAATGTCAGACTCAAAGCCAGTCACAAGTGGTGTCCCACAGGGATCTGTCCTGGGACTCCCCTTGTTCAGCATTTATTTCTCAGATGTTAAAGCAAACATGGGTGGGCTTGGCTGACAAAGTTCGCAGATGACTGCAAACTAGGTGCCATAGTCGATACACCAGCGGACACATACATCCTACAAAAAGGCCTCACAGAAACAGACAACTGGTGCCGGAGTCACGGCCTTAAACTAAATGCCAAAAAATGTATAGTCATCCCCTTTGGGAAAAACAAAGTACCCACAAATTATCACATAGACAGCAACCCACTGAGTACGGGAAAAGTAATCAGAGACCTAGGGACCCAAGTCGACAGCGACCTCTCATTTGACACCCACGTTGCCAAAGTGGTTAGAAAAACATTCTACCTTGCACACCTCATCATGAAGGGATTCACATCCAGATCCAAGGATGTCATTGTACCCTATACTCCTCCCTCATCAGACCCATGATTGAGTACAATGCCCCATTTGGTATGTACCTCACCTGGCATTTGCAACAGCTGGAGAGACCACAAAAGTACCTCACCAAGAGGATCAAGGGTCTCCAACATATGTCTTATTCTGCCAGACTAAAGAAACTTCAGCTCTATTCAGTAGCATACCGCCTGCTCAGAGGTGATCTCTGCCTGACGTACAAGGCCATGTCCAATCAGGATCTGATGGACATGCTCCATCTCAAAAAATCCAAATCCATCAGGACCACGAGAGCTAAAGACTTAAACCTCGGCACAAGTATGAATAGGACATGCTGGAGGGATAGATTCATAACCCAGAGGCTTCCCATGCTTTGGAACAAGATCCCAGTTCGTATTAGGCAGAGCCTCTCACTGACTCTCTTCAAGAGAAATCTTGATAAGTGGATGGGAGATCGTAGGTTTACCCCAGGGGTCACATCTGTGTCACTGCTAAACAGGGGCACAGTAAACTAATTCTATTATATAAGGGGACCTTCACTGTTTCACTACTAGACAGAGGCACAGTATTCTGAATTTATTCTGTACATTTTTTGTACCATTTCATGGGGTGGCAAAAGACACATCACTATGGCTTGGTTTACAAATGCCCCAGGGCAGATAGCCTAGTACTATACTATGAAACTATGAAACTGTGTGTGTGTGTGTGTGTGTGTGTGTGTGTGTGTGTGTGTGTGTGCGCGCACGCGTGTGGGTGTGTCTGTGTGTCTGTGTGTATATGATGTTGTGTGGTGTGTGTGTGTGTGTGTGTGTGTGTGTGTGTGTGTGTGTGTGTGTGTGTGTGTGTGTGTGTGTGTGTGTGTGTGTGTGTGTGTATGCGTGTGGGAGTTAGGTCATGTGCATGATTGTCTGCATGTGTCATGGAGAATGAATGAGGAGGTGCCTGTGCAAATGTGATTTATGGGCTGCCAGTGGCAATTACTACTAAAAGGTTCTTTTTAGCACTGGAGGTAATTATGGTCAGTTTTGAGAAATGCAAATTAGCTGAAAATAAGTTCTTCCTCACTGAGGCTAAGTATGTCTCTGAATTTCATTTTCCACAGTCATGCAAATTAGCCCACCTGCCTTAGGCACTTTAGACTGCTGCAGAATGATCTTTTTGAATCTTCTGGATAACTTTAAACAGAATTCTGCTAAAAGAATTTGAAGCCCATAATTCTATGACTAGAGTTACAAGCAGAGCATTCTATAGCTAGAATTCTAAACACAGTACTCCACATGCAGATTTCTATAGGCAGCAGTCTATAAAACCCTACATGCAGAACTGTAAATCTAGTGTTCTAAACACAATTTTATAGACAGAATTCCAAACAAAAAATGGTACAATACAGAATTCCCTAGGTATAATTCTAAGCAGAGAATTCAGACAGAATTTTAAACAGAAAATTGAACAGATTCTAAACTCCAAGATCATTAGATAGAATTCTAAATACGGAATTCTTCACTCAGAACTCTAAACGTAGAAATACACACAATAAATTAGAGTTCCATAGACAGAATTTTACAGATAGAATTCTAAGCACAGAAGTCTGCAAAGTGAGTCCTAAATATAGAATTCTACAAGTAGAGCTCTGCAAATGGAATAATAAACATAGAATTCTACAAATTAAATCTTAAACACAAAGAATTCCATAGTAAGTATTCGCCAAAAGAAACTGTGTTTCTTTTTTAAATGATTGGAAAAAAGAACTGCAAGTAGGCTGTTAAATATACACCAGTACATGCATTTGGAAGGATTCCACTTTCAGAAGGACCTGAAGGGACTTTGAAACATACAATGTCATATATCAGTGTAACACAAACAGCTCACAGTAGGAATAGCAAGCAAATATAAGGTCCCTCTCATTCTACACTGAAGGAGAATATACACCACAAGAAGAGTGAAGCCATAACACAAGGGGTTGGAAAAGTCTGTCATTCTATTCTGATGGAGAATGTACCCCACAGCAACGGTAATGTCACAACACAAGGGGTTGGAAATGCCTGTCATTCTACCCTGAATAAGAATATACATGACAAGAACAACAGTGATGACACAACACAATGGGGTGGAACCACATTACAATGAGAGTGACAAAATATTAAACGTAAAACAGAGAAAATGAGAAACACATATTTAATGACAAAATTGTACCCTTGAAAAGGAGTAAGAAGACTGTAAATGGAATGTCAACAGACAATAGAGGCGGATAATATAAATAATGAAAATGATGAAAATATAAGAAAATTAGAAGACGCAAAGGAGATTTTAGTGCGAAATGTGGGAGAAACTATCAACAACCTGATACTTCAGAATGAGAAACTGAGGTTAGTAACAGTTGTTTTTCTTACTGTTCAAAAAAAAAACTGCTATGATTTGATTATATGAAAGAAGATGAGTACAAAAGTACAAATAGGGATGACGGGTGTTTTAAAGAAAACAGAGCCGATCATTTAACAGAACTAGGAAACTCCTGTATCACATTTGACAGAGCATATTTTGATGACACTGCGATAATTAATTCTAGTCAGAAAGAAAAGTATGCTTTGGTCATAGAGGACTCAGTAATTAAGGATACAGACTCCTCCCTCTCTCTCTCTCTATGTATATATATCTATATCGGAAGCGCAATGAAAAGAAGAGGGGAAATGTGTTTGCAAGGTACAAAAATTAAAGTTACTAAGAATGCCTTGCAAAAATGCAGAATATTGGACATAGTTTATGATAGAAGTTTGATACATGTTGGGGCAAATTACAGTGGATATAAAAAGTTTACACATACCTTTTGTGATATAAAAAAGGAGACCACAATAAATCATTTCAAAACTGTTCCCACCTTTAATGTGACCTACAACCTACATAATTCAATTGAAAAACAAACAGATCTGTTAGGGGAAAAAATATAAAAAATAAAAAAATGTACAATATGCTGGTTGCATAAGTGTGCACACCCTTAAACTAATACTTTGTTGTGTGTGCACACCCTTAAACTAATACTCTGTTGTGTGTGCACACCCTTAAACTAATACTTTGTTGAAGTACCTTTTGATTTAATTACAGCTTTCAGTCTTCTTGTGTACACACCTGCCATCAATTAAAGAGACTCTGATTAACCCCAAATAAAGTTCAGCTGTCCTAGTAGGATTTTCCTGACATTTACTCAGTTGCCTGCTACAGAAAAAGCCATGGTTCACAGAGAGGTTACAAAGCATCAAAGGGATCTCATTGTTGAAAGGTATCAGTCAGGAGAAGGGTGCAAAAAAATTCTACAGCATTGGATATACCATGAAACACTGTGAAGACAGTCATAAAAAAGTGTAGAAAATATGGGAGAACAGTGACGCTGAAAAGAACTGGACATCCCTCCAAAACAGATGAAAAGACAAGATGAAAACTGATCAGGGAGGCTGCCAAGAGACCTACAGCAACACTAAAGGAGCTGCAGGAATTTCTGGCAAGTATTGGTTGTGTACTACATGTGACAACAATCTCCCATATTCTCCATATAACTGTACTATGGGGTAGTGTTGCAAGACAGTAGCCTTTTCTTACACAGAAAAAGATCCAGGCCCGGGTAAAATTTGTAAAACAATACATCAAGACTCCCAAGACCATGTGGGAAAATATGTTATGGTCTGATGAGACCAAGATTGAACTTTTTGGCCACAATTCCAAAATGTGCGTTTGGTACAAAAACAACACTTTGCATCACCAAAGGAACACCATCCCCATGGGGAAGCATAGTGGTGGCAATATCATGCTTTGGGGTTGCTTTTCTTCAGCTGGAACTAGGGCTTTAGTCAAGGTGGAGGGAATTATGAACAGTTCCAAATACCAGTCACTTTTGGCCCAAAACCTTCAGGCATCTGCTAGAGAACTGAAGATGAAGAGGAATTTCACCTTTCAACATGACAATGATCCCCAAGCATAGATCCAAATCAACAAAAGAATGGCTTCACCAGAAGAAAATTAAAGTTTTGAAATGGCCCAGGCACAGCCCAGGCATAAATCCAATAGAAAATCTGTTGGATGACCTGAAGAGGGCTGTGCACAAGAGATGCCCTCGCAATCTGACAGATTTGGAGCTCTTTTGCAAGGAAGAGTGGGCAAATATTGACAAGTCAAGATGTGCCATGCTGATAGACTCCTACCCAAAAAGACTGAATGCTGTAATTAAATCAAAAGGTGCTTCAACAAAGTATTAGTTTAAGGGTGTGCACACACAAGAAAGTATTAGTTTAAGGGTGTGCACACTTATGCAACCAGTGTATTGTACGTTTTTTTTATTTTTTATATTTTTCCCCTAACAGATTTGTTCATTTTTCAATTTAATTGTACAGGTTATAGGTCACATTACAGGTGGTAAAATTTTTGACATGATTTATTTTGGTCTCATTTCTTTATATCAGAAAAACCTGGCATTTTAACAGGGGTGTGTAATATTTTTATATCCACTGTATGTAATTTAGAAAGATGGTCATGTTGTAGGAAAATGTAATATAGTTATTACATTTTATATCAGATTGTTCCAGGAAAAGTTGTGATGTCAAGTACGACAGCAAAATTGGATGGGTCAGTTATGTATAGAGGATGGCACAACTCAAAGGATGTCACTTTAGTTCACACCCATCATAAATAATTTTCATGTGTTTGTGAAAATGGGTTACATTTAGCAATGGCAGGGAAGAGAATGATACATTTTTCACAAACACAACACTGATTCCAACATATTGTGAATAATTGCTTTAAACTTGTAGTAATAAATGTTCAAAGCATGAAAAGCTAAATTTAATGGTGTTGAAAAAAACATATAATATCAAGAAAGGTAGATATTACAATGATAAATGAGACAAGGCAAAAGGATAATGACCAGCTTCTGGTATCTGCCAGTAACAAATCATACTTCTGCAACAGACATTGTTAAGACAGCACAAGGGGAAGGGATAATTATCCCTCAAAGACAAAATGGAGATGTGCAAAATGTTTACTAATTTGCTAATAAAGAGACCTCTTTTGATTGTATTTTTGTTAAAACTAAAATACAGAGCACAAAAGTACAGACTTCCAAATTCAAAAATAACACAGATGAGCATATTAATAAATTATATTTTGCGGTAGCGTTGTTGCCTCACAGCAAGAGGTTCTCCCGTTCAATCCTCGGCTTGGGCTGGGAGTGCCTTCTGTGTGGAGTCTGCATGTCCTCCCCGCGGCTGAGTGGGCGTTCGAAAGACATGCGTTGAATGGGCATGCCTTCGTTGAAGGTTGGGCATCAGGCTGGCAACTCGACACCATAAAAAAAAAAACAACTGCCAATCATTAGCAGACCGGAGTTCCGCTGTGGCAACCCCTAATTGGGAAAAGCCAAAAGACAAACAACAACAAATTTTCCTAGGGAATGCACAGCATTACATAAATGAAGGTGATTTAAATCTCCCAGGTACATCTTGGGCAAAATAGGTAGAACTACTAATGAAAGAAAAATATTAATTTCATTTCTGGTACAGAATAAAGTACAGCAAATAGTACATGTCCGCACTAGAGTAAATAATATAGGAATCATAAAAAGTTCAAGGCTACTGAGTCTTGTGACCATTATGTCTTGCCAGTTTCCACCTTAGCCTGCACCTCCCCTCTCAAGGATGGATAGACCAGTCAAGTCCAGGGTGAATTTATGAATACCCATCCAATTATCCATGTCCAGTTTGAAGGAAGATAGAGTATCACACTGCTTTATATGCAGTGGCTGTCTATTCCAAAGGTTATAACCTGTCCAAGAATATAACAGCCGCCTAGCTTCCCAAGTTTCAGGGCAGCTTCCATGCAGCTAAATTGTCAAACAGCAGAACTGACTAAAAGACAAGTTTGGGCATAAAGCCCTTCAGAGCTTTACTGCTGCTGAAGAGTATGCTCCTCTGAGGTTTTCGAGGATCGATAGTTGGCTTGTGCTTTCCTTTGCTGGATAGATAAGGTCCCTTGTGGAAAAAAAATCTTCAATTTTCTAAGTTTTGTTAATATTTTATTACATTCCTCTTCAGGAAAGTTATTTTAAAGCTAGGAGTAATTTGTTTCAATGGACTGTCTCAAGACTGTAATGTACTTTTAAAAAGAACATTCATTTTTTCCTGTCAGTTTAAAAGTAGTGTAAAATAAATGACTTTTTTTTCTGTGGATAAATTGTTTATTTTTCTTTTCTGGGGCTAGCATATTGTTTTAAAGTGCTTTTTACTTTTTTTTGTCAAAAAGGTAACTTTTGCAGACTGGTAGTGTTTACTGGTACTGTAATTGTGGCTTTTCTTCTCCAGAAAAAAACTCACATTTTCAGCTTGACTATGGAAGAGTCTACCAGTCCCATAACTGGTCCTTCTTCCAGCCCCAAAAAGAAAAAAAAAGTGAACATCCTTTCCCACCACTGCAGGCTTGCAGTTTGCTTCATTTACAGGTGGGTGACTCTGCAGTGGCCATTAGTTGTACCTCAGACTACTCATCTTTTACCCAGGATCCCTCTGGTGTAACATGTATAGCCATTATGGAACAGGGGTTAGCCATGTCATCTGCAACTGTTAAGGTCCCCTCAGTAGGCAAGGGAGAGCCACTCTTGTTGGTCCTGGGAGAAGGAACAGGGAAGGCTTCCCTGTTGTGTCAGAATGCTGTGCCAACCCTTGGGTAGCAGATGCTGCCATTAGTGACCTTGTTGGCCTCATTTTTCCTGTCAAAAAGAAACAGAAAACCCAGCATGTATATACGCCTCCTCAAATTTCATTGGATAGGATTAGTTTACTGGGTCTGGCAAAGGGGTATACTGATCTTTCTAGTGAAGCATTTTCTGGAAAAAAGAGGGATTCCTCATTTCCTGAAGATATTCAGTATTCTAAATCTGAACTGAAAGATGCAGGGACAGATACATTTTTTTTCTCAATTTCTGAACCAGACTCAGGGGAGAGCTTAGATTCTGATTCTCCATGTGGGGGTTTCGTCTTTCCTGTGACTGTTTCTAGAATGTGCCAGTGTTTTCAGTGGCAGAACATTGAAGTTTCCCAGTCCCTCAGAAAATACTATGAGTTGTTACAGAAGGATTTTCCAGAGCCTACAACCATTCCTCCTATTTTATTTGCTTTAGAAGATGTGTGTTATTGTCTGCAATTTTCCAGATATTCAGCCAAATGCCTCTTAAAAGGTGGGCAGGATATATAAAGCTTCTCAGTCTTTTACATTTTTATACGCTATTCCCAAACCTGACCCAGCAGCTATAGCTTAAGTTGATCCCACTGCTGCTATGCACGTAGTTATTTCCAATTATAGTCTTTCTGATAAGCATGGCAAAATTATGGATAGGTATGGGACAAAGTGTATACTTCTGCAACTCTGATTCTTTAGAATTTTGAATTGTCAGGCTCATATAATAAAGTTTGTTCTGAGAAATTGTGAAAGTATGAGGAATGTTTTATCTGCAGTTTCTTCAAGTGAAGAAAAAAATCTGCTTTAAGTAACTTAGTTCCTTCTATTGCACAGCTCACTACTCATTATTCCAGACTGTGTGTATGACTCTGTTGATACTTATTCCAGGGAAATGGCCCCTGGTACTGTTTTAAGGAGGTTTGCATGGCTGCATTCTAAGAACCTCCCAGATATTAAAAATGAGATTTTAAATTCTTCCTTGATAGATGCTGCAGAGGTGACCAAAATGTGTGATGAAAGGGGCGAGCTGATTCAGAGAATCACTAAGATTTTTCAGTCCTCCTTTTCTAAATTGTCCAAGAACATTTTCATCTCCTCATCCAATTTTGGCAGAAAAACAGAATAAACAGTCTCAACAAAATTCAGGTAACCAGCAGTTTAAGTATATACAAAAAGGAATGGCTTAATGGTGCAGAGCGGTGCAGAAACTAAAGACAATAAGACATAACAGCTGCACCAGAACTTACACACCAAAGATTTATTCTTAAAAACAAAAAAACATACATAGATGTAAGCGCTTTCACAACTACTCAGGTTGCTTCATCAGACAAAATGACTATCTAACAGGCCCATAATATAGCAAATGTAGATCATCAGCTGACATACATTAATTAAGAAATCAAATGTACACCATAAATAGAAGCAATAAAAAATTAAAACTTTAAAAAATTGCATATTGGTGCTATAGTGTTGGTAAAGGTGGTGCTATATTAATTTTAGACAAGGAACTGTATTTTTATCAGATGAGACTTTTACTAGAAGACACAAACACCTATCAATGTATTAACAAGATTACTGCGAATGCTATTATGGAGAAGGTGTCTTTCTTAGTTTTTGATCTCTTAATGACTGATTTAATTGATGAAAAATTATTTGAATACTTTAACACTATAAAACCTGTCATTCTTAGACTCTATGGACTACCAAAAATATACAAGAATCTTGAAGCACCCCCGATGATGCCTATTGTCTCAGGTGCAGGGTGGTGCACTGACCCACGTTCTATATTTGTAGAAAGTAATTTACATACATTGTTAGATGGATGCCACACCATTCTAAGGGACACTAAGATGTTTCTTGAGAGACTACATGATAGACTCAAAACTGTTGAAGGTGATTACATTTTTGTAACTATGGACATTGAATCTCTGTTTACCTCCATTCCAAACATATGGGGATATGATCAGGGAGTTTCTTAACATAAATAGATGCTTTGAAAACAGTAAGGTGCAATTAATATGTAGTTTACTTGAAATTATCTTGGAAAGCAACATTTTTGTGTTTGACAATGAATTTTACCTTCAGAAAGTTGGCGTTGCAATGGGCACTGCTTGTGCCAGCAGCTACGCCAACTTAGCCCTAGCCTTCTGGGAGCAACAATTTCTTTTATCTGCTGTTAATCCTCATTTTGAACAGATTTTGTGGTATGTTAGATTTGTGGATGATATTTTTCTGCTATGGAAAGGACATGCAAGTGAGATAGAAAGTTTTGTTCACTATTTACATACTACCACTGACTTTTTGAAATTTACTTATCAGTATACTTCTAGTGAAATTGACTTCTTAGATGTTAAAGTTATCAAATCAGAGTTGAACGATGTTAGCAGCAGCATATATAAAAAACCTACTAGAAAGAATGCCCTACTACACAAATCAAGCATGCATCCAATACATATCCCTAAGAATATGCTGAAGGGACAAGTATACAGGGTCTTACGGTTACATAACTAAGATGATGATGCACATAAGGCTCTTGAAGCTCCGGCTCAAGAATTTTTAGAGAGAAGTTACTCTAAACAGGAAATTGACACAACTATAAGAGAG
This sequence comes from Protopterus annectens, assembly GCF_019279795.1. Lineage (NCBI taxonomy): Eukaryota > Metazoa > Chordata > Ceratodontiformes > Protopteridae > Protopterus > Protopterus annectens. The sequence goes on along the minus strand of NC_056729.1, from coordinate 1,552,045,882 downwards.
GCATGGACACATAGAAATGATAGATGCAAACCGTACTTCAATAACCCCCATAATAATGATGGTAGTAGGGATAGACAGACCAATAATAAGCTCAGAGTAGTGTTTCAATATTCAAGTGATATTAATGAATTCACTTCCATTACTAAGAAAAATTGACATATTTTACAGAAAGTACCTTGGCTGTTGGACAAGATTGGAAACAATCCCACTTTTTCTTTTAAAAACAATCAATCCTTGAAAGAATATTTATGCAATAAGACGGATATGAGTAAATGTATTGGCCCAACCCAGATAGGCACGTTTCCATGCAGAAGAGGTTCTGCTTGCAAACATATATATACCCACAGAGCTTTTACTCATCTTACAAGAAACTTTACTATTACTAGTTCTAATTATGTTGATTGTCTACTTCTCTTTTTGTCAGAAATGCTATGCATTTTATATAGGCAAGACTAATAGGATGCTCAAAGATACGATACTTGAGCATATTCGAGATATTAATAACTATAAAGAAACCAATGCCTTAGCAAAGCATATCAAAGTGACAGATTGCACACACAGTTTTAAGTTCCTTGTGATTGAAGTGGTTCACATATGGATAAGAGGAGGTGATATAGAGAATCTGACTGAAAGTATTGAACAGAAATGGATTCTCTCACTCCATGCAGAGAAATACCTGGTCTGAATGGTGTGGCATCCTTAAAACCTTTCCTTAAATCTCACCGACTTAAACACTGAAATCGTTAGCTTTTTTATATGTATGTTTTTTCTATATGTGCATTTATTTCATTCACTTATTTTTGACAGATTTGTATATCCTATCTGTTATATAATGAAGTTTTTTATATATGTATATATGTATATATATATATATATATATATATATATATATATATATATATATATATATATATATATATATGGACACATACAGATATATATGCATTTTTATCTGCATATTTACACACTTTTCCTACACATTTTCAGATATATTTTTTAACATAGATTGTATTTAAAATATTTATATTACATGTTGTATTGATTTTAATAATGTTTGATAGCTTTAGACAGAAATATGCAATTTTTTAAAGTTTTGCTACTATTTATGGTATGCATTTGATTTCTTAATTAATGTATGTCAGCTGATGATCTACTATTGCTATATTATGGGCCTGTTAGATAGTAATTTTGTCTGATGAAGCAACCCGAGTAGTTGTGAAAGCGTTTACGTCTATGTATGTTTTTTGTTTTTAAGAATAAATCTTTGGTGTGTAAGTTCTGGTGCAGTTGTTATTTCTTAACCAGCAGTTTAAGAGGAAATGGCAAAGGGATTCCAAAAAGAAATATCAAACCTCCCAAAACCAAGAACAGTCCAACTAGTTTGAATGACTATTCAAGAGATCTTGTGACCCTCCCTTCCACCCTGGCCCCCTTTTTTTCAGAAAGTCTGAATCTCCATTTTTCTAATGGCAACAGACTGTTTCAGACAAATGGGTTCTGAATATCATCCACCAATGTTACAGATGGAAGTGGGAGGAAATTCCTACTTCCCAGGGGTCATTCCTCGTCCTCCAGAGCAGACTCTTTTGTTTCCACTGGCTCTTTATCACACACTGTCCCAAGGAGTGATGGAACCAGTTCCTCCTTCTCAGGAGGGGAAGCATTTTTATCCAAGAATGTTCCTAGTGCCAAAAAAAATGCTTGGTGACCAGTTCTGGATCTTTTCTTCTTAAACATATTCTTCCTCTGTTAAGTTTCCTGGTAAAGTTAGACTTAAAAGACGCTTATCATCACATCCATATTCAGATGTTTTTGTGTGTCTGGATCACATTATCACTTCCCTGCCTTACTCTTTGGACTAGTCACTGCACCAAATGTCAAGTTCCAGTTATAGATCATTGCAGGTTACAGAGTATCCATATTTTCCATATTTAGATGATTTGCTCATCTTTGCACTAAATTTTTCAGTGTCAAAAATTTCTGTCTTGAGTAAGTGATCTCTTACACAAGTTGAGATTCCAAAATAATATTCAAAAGACTTTCTTGACTCCCTCACAAAGGCTTCTATTCCTGAGACGTCAACTAGACACCTCAATTTAAAGAGCTCTTCTTTCACAGAAAAAAACACAGATCTTAAATCTGTTCCTAAGATTTTCCACTCCGACTTTGTTTACTGCAAGGGAATATCTCAGGATTTTGGATTTCATGGCATCTATGATTCTCATGATAGTCCTGGCAAGGCTCCACATAAAAAAGATCAGAAATCTCTTTAGTCTCAGCATCAGCACCCTTTATCTTTTCAAATCCTAGTGTTGTAGACAGCAGATATCCTTAAATCCAGGTCTCTCTTTCTCCCCTCCATGCTCTAAAGCAATCAGTCACCATAAATACTTCAGACTTTTCTTGGGGAGCAGTTTCAGTAGGGATAGAAGTGCAGGGGGTGTGGGACAACAAGAACAGATGCAAGCACATAAATATCAAGGGGGTGCTTGCCCTGATCAAGGCACTCAACTCTCTGCGCTATCTTTGGTCCTCGGGACTTTTTCAAGTGATTACAGACAATGCCACAGTCATATGGTACATCAACAAGCAATGGGGAACCAGGTCATATCCCCACTGCAAACTAGCCATGTTAGCTTGGGATATAGCTTCACAGCACAATCTCACTCTACAGGCATCCTACATTCCATCAGAGCAAACCTGTGTGGCAGACAAGCAGGGCCAGGACAGACCCTCATGAATGGAAACTAGATCCGGGGGGTCTTCCAAGATTTGATACATCTGTTGGAAGTTCCTCAAGTAGACATCTTTGCCTCCTCTCCGACCAATCAACTGTCAAGATTCTGTTCCAGGACATTATGGAAGAAGGCCTAGAAGACAGATGCTTTTTTTCTTTTCCTTGGGCAGGAATGCTCCTGTATGCTTTTACATCTTTTCCAGTTTGTCCAGTTAAAAACAGATTGCTATTAACTTATTCCAGTAACATTAATGTTACTTGTGATGTTATCCAAAAGAATTGGCCACTTTTCCTGACTAATCTGGACCTTAGGAAAGTGTTAGACAAGAAGTAAGAGTACTAGTGCTTTAGTGAAACTTAGATAGTGGCAATGAGCATAGTTTTAAGTTTCTCATCTTGGAGTGGGTTTCTGAAAATATGAGGGTTAGTGACTTCAAATGTAGCACAGAGTAGAAGGAAATGAAATGATAATGTTATTGAAGGGAAATGTGTATCCTGGCTTAAACAAATATGTGTCTTTGAAGACAGTTTTGAAGTCCCGTCCCCTTAAAAATTAATATTCATTAATTCTCATACATGTTTGGGTATGTGCCTTTCTCACATGAATATCTAAGACTTTAATAGGTGTGTCAGTATGGTGCCATTGGATTGATATTTTGGATCCCCAGTGAGCCGTATTGATAAATTGTTTGTTTCTGGCATTGGTTGTTTGAACCCTTTGTAGGCCGTATCTTTGAATTGCTACATTTTTCTACTGAGCTTTTTTTTTTAAATTTTTATAAATGCAATTAAATCCTGTGGAGTCAGTTAATGGTATGAAGAAGCGGACCTTGTTTCCATGAAAGCGCTTACCTGTTTATTACGTTTGTCAACAGTTTTTGTTGCATTAAAATGCGTGTTTTAGCCGTGGTGACCAGAATCCTTTCATTTGGAATTCTTCCATTTATAACAGCTAATCTGGCTGACTTGAGGTTCTTAACATGGAAAACAGTCTTACTGATTGCTCTGACCTCTACAATAAGGGCATCTGAGCTGCAAGCTCTCATGGTAAGTCAGCCCTTCCATGGGGACAGGGTTTCTTTGAGAACTAATCCATCTTGTATGCCTAACTGGTATCCAAGTTTACTTTAAGCCAAACTATCCATCTCCCTGTTTTCTGTCCTGAAACTAAAAATGAGGGAGAAAGGATACTGCACATATTAGATGGTCACATACAACTTGGGTACTATCTTGACAAAACTAAAGCTTTCAGATCTATTGTTCACTTCTTGTGAAGGCAAGAAGGGACAACCTCTGTGAATAAATACTATTTACAAATGGTTGTCTAAGGCTACTACCTTTTGTTATACTCACTATTAACAAATCTATTCCAGGCAGGGTCAATGTCTACTCTACATGGACCTTGGCTTCTTCTGTGGTTTTTTTGGAAAAGGTTGCATTCTAGAAGTATTCTAGAGGCTGTTACTTGGTCCTCTTTGCATACTTTTACATTGTGCTATAAGCTTGATTCCTTCTCTAGGTCCAGATAAAGCTTTGCTAGTACCATTCTCCAGGGGCTCCTGCACTCTTCTCCTTCCACCTCCCAAATATAGCTAGCTAAGTTAATCTACCCGTGCAACTAAGACAAATGCAGCAATGATCAATATAATAAACATAGTAGAGCTGTTTAAGTTAAGCTTACCATAACAGTAAATGCTCAAATGATCACTGCTGCAGTAGCCACTCATTTCCTCCATACCCCCTATTTTTAGTGTGTGTGTTTTTATACTAGGATGCAGACATGTATTTTTTTGCTGTTCCTAGCATTGCCCTTTCAGGGCTCAGCCTCCCTCTCTCTACAGCTCTGAAGGGATTCACACCCAGACTTGTCTTTTAGTCAGCTTAGCTTGAGCTGCTTGACAGCTTCGGCATGTGGAAGGTACCCTGAAGCTTTGGAAGCTGGCCAGCTGTTCTATTCTTGGCAGGATATAATCCATATACCTGGGGCTACTGATCATATGAGCATCTACTGCTATGCTAAGTTCAGCTTACACAACTGTACTTTACATAATGTTTATAAGTACATTTTGGACGTAAAATATGTCTTCCAGCAGCAACTACATATTCTACAACAACTATAAAACATTAGGCAGATGCACTTTTTTAAATCAAAAATCAAAAATAAATGTATTTATTAATAATAAAGCAAATGCAAACCAATTTAAAATTTAGCCATTTTCTAAGCAGAATAATGCCCTACAGAGTAAGCATTTTAGGGTAAGTAATAGGCCTTATAGGAGAGAGGAGGGTCTCTGCCTGTGTTGTCTGGTCTCACAATACCCAGGTGTTGAGCATTATTGTTTGCTTGTCATCTGTTATCACTGTGCTTACATCATATGCTATGATCTGTGTACAAGAGGCATCATATCCCACATAGCATGTCTTATGGTCTGTGTTCTTTCTTATTGTACACTACTGCACACCCTACACAGAAGAATAGTACCCTATGATGACCTTGTTCCCTGTTTGCTGTTAGGATAACCCCCACAACAGGCCTAATCTTTCCTGACCTTTGTTTGTGTTCTCTATGTGATTATCACTCTTCAAAGAAGGACTGTAACCAATCCTGAGCTTGTACTGTGTTCCCTGTCAAGTGAGCCTCCCACACACCAACACTGTAACCTGTCCTGACCTTCCACTCTATTCCCTGTGAGGGTGAGCTTCCCACTGGTATGACAGTTCCCTATCATGGCTTATGTTAAATTAATATATGCACACTGTTCTGGTCAGTATCTGTTCCTGTTGCTTCCCTGCACTCATGTTTGTAGACTTCAGTCCTGAGATATATTACCAGCTGCCCTGTCTGCTGTCAGTTTGCATATATGGTTATTCACTGCATTCCATTTCTTAAGTTGCTAGTCATAACATTGTCTCCTACAATATGATGACCATGCCCTTTGTCAGAATGAAATTAATTCTGTAGCATTATGGTTACATTACAGCTGTAACAAAATGCATTATCAGCCACAGCCAACTTTATTATGTGTGCCTATGCCCATACCAGAGATGGGAGGTTATGTGCACAGTGCATGCATGAATGAACACTGTAAATCTCACATTGCCATCTGTCTGTGCTGGTGATACTTTGCAGGCTGCTTAACAATGCATGTCAGCTAGTGTCTGACACATGTAGGGATGTGCACCAGCCCACCATTTTCCTCCTTGTTATGACCTGCAGAGTGGACATTGCCTCTTCAGGTGCTGATTTCAGTAGTGCTGTAACCTAGGGCATCCTGGAAACTAAAATATGTCTCTGTCTTATGTACTTGCTGGAGCAGTCTGACTGATGCCTATTGCCATCATACCAGAATATTGAGTGATGCCACCAACATCACAGACACTGATAAGCAATGCAGCTACAAGTACAATGACCTGTGGAGGTGCCACCCACACCACCACTCAGACTTACTCCACCACTGGGAGGCAGAGTTTTAGGAGAAAGAGCTATCTTTTTATTGTAAGCATTCTGTACTTGGTTTGTCACTGTACGTTGTACCTACATCTCTTATGGTAATTGCCTCCTTTTACAAGGGGTATACATAACACTGATTACTGTTTGTTTCAGATTTTACAGTGGCCAAGGAAACCAATTTCAGTCAGGTGGCCTGTCTACGTAGATATGAAAGGCTCTCCAGGAAGATGTACAGTACATGTAGTTTACGGCTCTCTGCACTATAATATTTAAGTAAGATATCATAAATGTGAACTAATCTGTTCTGTTTTTCTTCTTTTTTATCTTTCTATATATTTATTTGGGGTTTTGGATTGGTATAATGGTTAAGGCATTTACCTGACAGACACAAAGTGCAAGGTTTGAATCTCACCTTTGAAAGGGGAAATTGGCAAGGCTTAAAATGACCCACAAGGGTAGTTCACCTTATACTTACCTATGAACCTATAGGGTCAGCTGTGGTGCAAGCTGAGGAAAGGTAGCAGCCAGTTAGCTCTGCATTGGCCATCATATCGATACTGAGTCACCAGCAGTCCCCAGGCCTGCTGTTCTGCAGGATGTGAAGATCACCTTGTGGAAGGTGACCTAAATGACTTGCTAGTGGCCATTGTGACCACCTCTTTAGAGGGGGCAAAGGCTCCGCCTCCTTTACAAGTGGTGCACAGGGTTCACTTACAGTCTCCTGGTGGCAAGTGCAGTAGCTAGTGAGGAGTGAGGTCAACCTGCAGCTAGGCATCCACATTGGAGAATCTTCCTGTTTTGTTGATAAGAGTTGCATGGCTGTCCTTCCCCATTCATCAGACACCAGAGGCATGGTTGACTCAAGATGTCAGACATGTAGTTAACTAAAGTTTGGGTGGATTCCCTTCTGGGCCAGTCAAACAGGCCATCTTTACCTCTGCCTATCCCCTATTAAAGTATTTTCCTTCCTTATGTGTTACTTCCCCTCTCCATTTGTGTCCCATTCCTCCTCAATATCCTTCTGCCAGTCTGTGTCTTTGAATTGTTTCCTGCTTCTTGTGTCAATATCTCCTGTCAGTCTCTGTCTGCATTGTATGTTTGTCTGTCCCTGCTTCCTTCCCTATAATATCTTTCTACCTCACAATTGCTGCTTACTACCTTCCCATCTTCCCTTCTTAAAGTGAGCCAAAAAAAATAAGTATATAAAATAAATGTGCATCTCTTCCTCCACTCTAAACATCTGTCCTTCATGTCGGCTTTCTCTGCGTTACTCTGTTTGCTTTTCCTAATTTCTGACTTTACTGTCTCACATTTTCCACTCTCATTTATATGATGACATGACCCGAAACTTTACTGTAGTGACCCTGTATGGGCTACTGTCTGTGCCCACATTGCAGCCATGAAGCACCTTGATCGACTTATATGTAATATCATACGTCTCAACCTCTTAGCCCAAAAAATCTGGACAAAGATTGACAGAATGGGGGAACAAAGGCCCAACAATAGGGACAGATTTTAAATATTGCTTTTATAAACTTAGAAAGTTGCTAGAATAACAGGATTTGTTTTAGCATGCATTTTTTTTCTGAAGGATATGAAGCCTGAAACACAAATGTATATCATTATTTAGTGACTTCAGAAATCTGGACATTCTGAGAAAATCTGGACAATTGAGAGGTACATCAAGTAGGCCACATCCTTGAAGCTTTCTCTTGGTCATGTAACTGGCACTGCCACACCAGCTACAAGACTAGCGCTATTATCACACCCATGATGTTTCAATATGCAGCCCTTTCCCCAGCATGATGTTGCCATGCCAGAACTCATGCAAACAGAATCAACATCCTGCCTTATCACACTAAATTCTCTAGCTATTTAGAGTGGTGTTGTCATGTTACAGATATTTCTGAATACTGCCCAGAATTTTACACAGAATTCTGACACAAAGATGTCTAAGGAGAGAATTCTAAACATAAAATTTTACAGATAGAATTCTAAACAGCACTCTAAACTCTAAACAGCACTCTACAGACAGATCAATATAGAATTCTAAACACAAAATAATGCAGACAGGATTCGAGACAGGACTCACAGATAGTATTCTAAGCTCAGAATTCTGTTTGAAGAATTCTTAATAAAGAATGCCATAGGTAAATTCTAAACAGACATTTCAACAGATGGAATTTTAAACACACTAATCAAAGGAAAAAATGGTGCATTGAAACCATGCAGCCCAGATACCACAATTATAGTGTTATTTCAGCCCCACCCTTTGATGCAACATCAGCTATTTCTTTGGTGAATTCTAAACACATTACTGACCTTTAATTCTCAGAATATTAGACAAAGAATCATTCTGATAAAATTTTGCAGACACAGTTCTAAATACAGGATAGTGAAGATAAAATTAAAAACTCAGAATTCTTCAGTTGTGATTCTAAGCAAATAATTCAACAACATAATTCTGAACATGAATATGCACATATAGAATGGATCTGGTATTCGTGACAATGATTCACACATTTGGAAATGGATCACATTCCTACTTTTCTGAATGGTACCCAAGAATGCATGAAATTCACTTGCTTTAGAATGACAGGTGAACAATGTTACATACTACTGAATTTATACAGCCATATACGGTACAGCATGCCTTTACAAGTAGCTAATTAACTCCTTGGTAAGGCATGTTGTACAGTAGTTTGATTCTTTACTTAGCAGCACTGTATACTCCCAGCATGAATGAATGCCACTTGTTAGTCATATGGATGGTAATGGGCTCATTGCCCTATTATGAAAATGAGGGGATCTTGTGGTATATATGCTAGTCATTAGTGGAAGCTCACCACCATCACAGGGTAGGGGTGGGATAGAGTAGCATGTGGAGAACAGTAAACTCTCAGTTAACCAGAACTCAAGCAGCCAGCACTCTTAAGCAACCAGCAAAAAAAAAAAAATCGAAGAAATACAGTACAATTTTCATGTGTTGCACTCCCCCCCCCCCCCCCCAGAAACATACCTTACATTCTTAGAGTTTTAGAGTTCTAAAAAGGAAGATAGGAATAAATTCCCTCTCTCCCCAACCTAAGAACAAGTCAAACCAAACAAATAGTATAGGGTACAATATTAGTCAAGCCTGTTTTTAATAGTAACTCTCAAGCAACCAGAAACTACAGTTATCCAGCATCTACCAATCTCCATGGGTGCCGGTTAACTGAGAGTTTGCTGTAGTAAGTTTGTCTGCACCTTAGAGGAGTCCAGCGATAAGGAATTGTCTTTCATGCAATGAAGGTTTGAATATTTTTGGTGTGCTGATATGTCAATGAGCACTTTATGATGAAGCAATTTGCTGTCATGGGAGGGGTAGTGCTGCATTTTTCAATGCAGTATCATTGTACAGTTTACCATTGCTGTTCTGTAAGTTACACAGCCATGACCAGTCTGCACTGCTATGGTGCTGCCTTTGCAAATTGTACATGGTTAGAGGTAGGCTAATTGGCATAAGGCCGTGGTACTACACAGTGGAACATGATCACCCAAAGGTCTTGCACAATCGTTCTCCATTACGCTACAGTGTTTATGAATGAAGCAATGCTTTGTATACCACGCGTTAGCACACACTGCTCAGCAGCATAGCTTTAGGACTTTATGAATAGGGCCCAGAGTTCTAAACAGACTCTACAGATCAATTTGTCAGCAGAATTTTTACACAGAAAATTCTAAACAGAATTCTAAAAGCATGAATTGTATAAACCGATCTCTAAACAGAATTCCACAGATATAATTCTAAAAATATAACTCAACAAATAAAATTCCATGAATAGAAATCAATTCTAAAGAGAGAATACTTTGGATAAAATTTTACAGATACAGTTTTTACAACAGAATTCTACTTATAGACAGAATTCTAAACATAGAAATCTAGTGACAGATTTCTGCAAAGCTTTGGAAAGAATCATTATGGAACTCATAAACAGAGACATAGGGGACCTACAGACACTTGACCCCACCCAGTTCGGCTTTGTGAAGGGCAGATCCTGCCTTTTAAACCTGGTTGACTTTTTTGAAACAGTCACTAGAGCCATTGATGAGGGCAAAGCAGTCCATATAGCATACCTGGACTTGGCTAAGGCCTTCAACACAATACCCCACTCAGGCATCATAGATAAGCTAAACAGCTTAAAAGTAAACCCTTATGTCACTAGATGGGTTGCAAACTGGCTAAAGGACAGAACCCATAAAGTTAAAATCGCTGGAGCAATGTCAGACTCAAAGCCAGTCACAAGTGGTGTCCCACAGGGATCTGTCCTGGGACCCCTCTTGTTCAGCATTTATTTCTCAGATGTTAAAGCAAACATGGGAGGGCTGTGGCTGACAAAGTTCGCAGATGACTGCAAACTAGGTGCCATAGTCGATACACCAGCAGACACAGACATCCTACAAAAAGGCCTCACTGAAATGGACAACTGGTGCCGGAGTCACGGCCTTAAACTAAATGCC